>NC_056736.1:80758241-80880741 GCF_019279795.1 Protopterus annectens | reverse complement strand
CTGCTGTTTCCTTTCACATTCGTTATGACTGCTATATTGTGACCATGTTCATTCTTCATATCTACATATATATCAGTCTGTACATACACATGCATATACACCTACATGCTTATTTACATTTCCCATACCGTTGAATCACCGTCACTTACTGTTGCGCATACACGCTTGCATACCCACTTACGTCTTGGGTTGCCACCTTTTCGAATGGCCAAAGTGGGGCATTTTCGGGACACACATCAGATTTTACAGGCCGACACATACCCACAGTCAGTACAAAGGTTAGAACTTTACTTATTTGCCTAAATGAAAGCTTATTCTTGAAGCAGTTTAGTTGCTTATTCTGTTTCTTATAACATGTAAGTATTTTACATGCAGAAATAACTGTTTTATGCAACTGTTACATGAAATATTGGACATAATTATTTCCTACAATCACAGCACATTTGCCATTGTATTACTTTTGGTCAGGACACAACTGCCCAAAAAGGGACTGTCCCTCGCAAAGTGGGACAGGTGGTAACCCTACTTACGTCTGCTTTAAAGAGCCTTAATCACCCTATATCCGACTGCCACAATGCGAATGTCTAAGGTATATATTCCCGATAATGCACGTGGGAGACATGTATCACAGTCAGGTGTTTAATCCTGGGTCTTAGGTTCTGCAGGATCGGCTAGAGGCTGAGCAGTCTTGTGGACAACTTCTGCTCATACAACTTGTGTCCGGATGTCTACAGGTCTGGACATCATGTTGTGACACCAAGTCTAATGTTTAGAACAGATACTTATCCCATGAGGGATATCCAAAAATTGTGGGGAGCGATGACCTCGATTCCTTTGGCTTTATGAAAATAAGGTAGGGTTATACATGCAAGGGATACATAGTTTGCAATCCTGAGACTGCCTAGGGTGAGACTGCCTACTAGATAGGAGTAGGGATCACTATGTGCAGATATGAATGCTCCAAGCTAGCAGCCCGAGTATGGGTGGTTTTGGTGGATGTTCAGGAAGGGGGGGGGGTGTGCTGTGGAGGGGATGATGGGTATTCAATTATGTATCCAGGTGTGTTGGGGTTGGATGGCTTAGTTCAGGCCAGACCATTATGTGGGTATGTGCCGGTAACGTTTCTGTACATGTGTATTGCACATTTTAATGTTCATATGTTTGTGGGATTGTGTTCTACAGTATGGCCTGTCAGGTTGTATTGCAGATGTGAATGTTTGTTCTTTGGTTATCTTTCTGATTTACCCACTGCTCCCTCGTACACCTCCAGTTCACCTATTGTGCATCCAACCCAGTCTCCCCTTGGCGAATTATTTCATTACCCGTCACCCCCCCACCCCCATATTCCACAGACATTATCCATCCCTTCTCTGGTTGATGGCCCATGGCACAGTCAACAGAACACATTGCATACACTACATATCTCTGGTACCAATATGGTTGTGAGGACCACCCTAGCATTTCTGATCTTCCACATGCTGTACTTCACGCACATTGGTACACGCAAATACTTATCTTTCATGACATTGTAGGTAGACCCGGGTAATACCTGTTCATCTTTGGGCTGTCCTGACAAGGACGACTTGGACCGTGAATGGGCAGATATTGGGCAAATGCTCTGACCATTGGTAGGGTTGCCACCTTTTCATATGACCAAGATGGGACATTTTCGGGACACACATCGGATTTTACAGGCCAACACATACCCACGGTCAGTACAAAGGATAGTACTTTTGTTTCATGCCTAAATGTAAGCTTATTGTTGTAGCAGTTTAGTTGCTTATTCTGTTTTGTTTACTTGCTTATTGTGTTTCTTGTAACATTTAGGTATTTTACATACGGAAATAAGTATTGTATGGGACTATTACATAAAATATGGGACATAATTATGTCCTACAATCGCAGGACATTTGACATTTATAATGGTTTTGGTATGGACACAACTGCCTAGAAGGGGACTGTTCCTCATAATGTGGGACAGGTGGTAAACCTAACCATTGGGCTAGGCTTAGCAATTGGTGGATCGCTAACATGATGCATTTCACTTTCACTTGGTATAACTATCGACACTACAATGGAATACAGGCACGGGGTTTTAAATGTCATTTGTTCGAGGGACGGGGACTCAATATTCAGCTACGTGCCTTTGTGTTTACTTTTTATTTTGGTGTTCACAAAACTGTCTTGTATGCTTTGCATACATTTCAGTATCCACGGCCGCTGACAGGAGTGATTACTATTAGAGGCAGGCTGTACTAGTCAGCATTGTAGGTTGCGTGTATGCAGCCGACATGTTCACGCCTCCATGCAGAGCTTGGACGCGCCCCCTGCACTCGCGCACGTTTCCTATGCACATGGCCGTTGCGGCAGCACTCCTTCATTAATATGCATGTGGTGCTGCTGCGCCATCTCCACGCCACATGGTCGGCGCAAGGCTAATGCCATCCTTGCGCCGAGCTTCATGAATCCCAGGGATTGATTTATGAGATGATACCATTCAAGAAACAGATAACAATGAAATAATTAATCTGAAGATCTCATTATGAGCATTCAAGAACAATATCAATGCATTTACAAATCTGGTTATATTTTGTGTCACTTTGTGAATTTCATTTTTTTTTTACTCTTTAAATGTGTTTTTGTGTGGTGGTATCACAATATCTTACTTAGCATGTGTGTGTATTTGGGGGGGGTCCATTTTTAGGTATGTTTTAGGTATGTAGTTTTCATAGTAATTTGATGTTCAGATTTTTTATCAAATATCCTTATATGACTTTCCATGTCTGTAGTTTGAGATGTATGATTCAAATTTATTAAACTTAATAAAAATAAATCAATAAAGTCATAAAATTAAAACAAATGCATGAATCTAAGTGAATTTGCAAAGTGACTGCAGAAATACCATTATATAATAACAATCCTTTACTCTGTAAGGTAATGTCCTAAGATGAACAAATTGAACATTTTTTTTTGAAAAAATATTTCCAAATGTACAAGGGTGAATTCAGTTTCACAAAGTCACGATTATAAACTTATGCAGTTTTTATTCTTTTAAGTCCATCAGGAAAAAATTCCAATTAGTTTAGGTAATGTCTTAAACACAAAAGTAGTCTCAGAAGCATATTTCACTTTTGACAAAATAACTGTTTAAGTCAAAATTTAAAAGCATCATGCATTCATTCTCTAAATTTACAGACCGGGGTGAGCATGTGGGGAAGGGGTTGAATTAGTTCACAAGGGAATACCATCTATTGTATGTATTTTTCCTGTGTGAGTCACTCCTCTGTGCAATTTAGGGACAGCTCAAACAAACCTTATTGTGTTCACAGAGGTGGTTTACTGCCTCCACATCCATGTCTCCCCCCACAGTAGCAGAACAGTTTCACCTGTATGCAGACCTTGTTACTGGAGCAGTCTAGCTTTCTACTATATACTGCTTTCAATAACAAGTCTCTACTACAAGCTGAGCTTTCGTCTAACTAAAACTACTGATGCACTTCTATGGAATATTGTGCTATCTGGGGATTATAGATTTTGAACACCGTGAGCCCAGTTCCCCTTTACAGATCAGGCAGAAGGCTCTGCCAGTCCACATTATCCTACAATGAATGGGGACTGGTGTCACCCTTAGTCTTAAACTTCAGTACAGGGTAGCTGTCCAACCCCATGCTCATGTCTTTTTAGAATCCTTAATTCTTCAGAGATGTGTGATCTTCCCACTTCTACTGTTCAGGTACCACAGCATATGTCTTGGAGTGGGTCTATATTAGAAGATTGAAAGTTCAAAAGACTGAAAATCAAAATATCTAAAACTCAAAATATTGAAAATATTTTTAATGCAGGAGACAAGTCCCCCTGCACTCTCTCCCCAACACACCCTGCTAATTATATATACCAATTCCGAGATTATACAACATTGGTGTAAGGGCAAATTTCATTTTCAATATTTTGAGTTTTAGATATTTTGATTTCCAGTCTTTTGAGCTTTAGATCTTCAGAAGGTTATCCCTCAGAGCATATCATTACTAGCAATTTTTTAAGACTCATGACTTTACTGTTGCACCAAGCAGACCATATGTATCTATAAATCAACAAGAAGAACATGTTTTTTTTTTCTAAAAGGTGTCATCTGAAATGTAGGAAAATAATCCAGAAAATACAAAATCTCCAAAAATATAAATGGAATTATTCCTGAAAGTTTCTGCTGTTAATTCTAACTTTACAATCAACAGTCAGCTTATAAGTGTAAGAAGACTCACAGTTGTACATTTAATGATTTACATGCATTTATCATAAATGTAAGGTAACCTGTGTCTCTTATTCATAAATTCATAAACTGTTACTAGGCTAACGGACCAAGGTGGCTTTCTAAGCTTAGCTAATTTTCCTGAAAGAATACTGATGTCCTGTATCCAAATACGACATTGAGAGTCTGTCATTTATAAGCTACCTCTATCCATAAGGGACATGGGTGCCAGACCTGGTGTAGATTTCCTGTTACTGATCCATTGGTCCAGGTTGCGCTTAAACTGGATAATAGACAAACTCAGGTTTACATGAATAGGAAGCCTGTTCCATAGGAAGGGCAGTCTCTGGGACACATAGCTGTCTCTCCAGCATATTCTGTTTAAGTCACAGACAAAATGCAGGTCCCTAGACCTTGTATTTTTGGTACTGTTTGACTAACAAATATGTAAGAGATATGGGTAGAATAGTGGGTACTAAATGCATACATTGTTACCTGTTGACATTCATAGGTTCATAGGTTTATAGGTAGGTACTAGGCTATTGTCCCTGTGGTCTATATAAGCCTAGCCAAAAAGGTACCCTGGCTTATATAGATAGGTAGTTTGTTCCAGAGTATGGGAAGTCCCTGGGACAGGAATCTATCCCTCCTGCATGTTCTGTTTATTGTGGTGACAAGATTTAGGTCCCTAGAGCATGTAGCTGGGAGGGATTGGGTTTCTTTAAGTGGAGCATGTCCAACAGGTCTGGGTTTGACATAGCTTTGTATGTTAGGCAGAGATCACCTCTGAGTAGGCGATATGCGATGGAGTAAAGCTGGAGTTTTTTGAGACGGTCTGCATAGGTTATCTGTTTGAGGCCAGTAATCCTCTTTGTGAGGTATTTCTGTGGCCTTTCCAGTTTTTGTAGATGTCTTGTGAGGTACATACCAAAAGAGGCATTGTACTCTATAATGGGTTTAATGAGTGATGAGTAGAGAGGAACAATGACCTCTTTTTTTCCTGGATGAGAAACCTTTTGTAATGAGGTGTGCCACGTAGAAGTATTTCCTCACTACTGTGGTGATGTGATTATCAAAGGAGAGACTACTGTCCACCTGTGTCCCAAGGTCTCTTATCACACTTTCAGTGATAAGTAGACTACCACCTATGTGGTAGCTCATGGGTACAGAGTTTTTACCCAAGGGGATGACAATGCACATTTTGGCATTCAGCTTGAGGCCATGGCTTTGAAACCAGTCATCTGTCTCAGTGAGGCCCTTTTGTAGGATGTCCACATCGTTAGGAGTTTTGATTATGGCTCTTAGTTTGCAGTAATCTGTGAACTTTGTTAGTCAAAATCCTTCTGTATTAGCCTGTACTTCTGAAAAGTAGATACCAAACAGGAGAGGACCCAGGACTGAACCCTGTGGTACTCCACTTGTCACTGGTCTGAAGTCAGATTTGGAGTCTGTTACTTTCACAGTGTGGGTTCTGTCAGTGAGCCAGTTGGCAACCCATCTTGTGACATAGGGATTTATACCTAGTTTAGTGAGTTTATCTATAATTTCAGAGTGGGGGATGTTGCCAAAAGACTTGGCGAGATCTAGATAGGCTGTGTGAACCACCTTACCCTTGTCTACAGCTTTGGTGACTGCTTCAAAGAAGTCTATCAGGTTTAAAAGACATGATCTGCCTTTTACAAACCCAAACTGGGTGGGGTCCAGAGTTTGGAAATTACTAATGTCTTTGTTTATAAGTTCCATGATGATACGTTCCATGGCCTTGCAGACCAGACATGTTAGGCTAATGGGGCAGTATTTCCTGGGGTCCATGGTGGCTCCCCTTTTGTGGAGTGGGATAACCATCGCTGTGTGCCATTCAGTGGGCACAAAGCCTGAGGTGAGGCTATGATTGAACATGGTGCTTAGGTGGGGTGCCAGTTCATTCGTTAGTTCATGTAGAACGCAGCTTGGGATGTTGTCAGGTCCCATGTATGCTGTGTTCTTTGCTTTGGAGAGTGTGGTTTTTACCTGTGCAGCCTTGATTACAGGAAATTTGCATTCTTCCAGTATAGAGATGGGCCCTTTATGGAGTGAGAGGGGGTAAAGTTAGCACTGAACGTATCTGCCAGGATGTTGGCAATATCAGTTGGTTCTGTATATTTAGTGTCACTGTGCTGTAACTCAGAGCAGATCTGAGTGTTGCCATTGAGATTCTTGACATAGCCATAGAATGCTTTGTGGTTATTTTTAGAATCAGTGGCAATTTTGTTTTTGTAACTAGCTTTGGAGGATTTTATGAGGGATCTCAGCTTCTTACTGAGGCTGACTAGGGAGTTCCCCCAATCATGGGACTTAAATCTTTTTTGAAACAGTTTCTTTCTTCTGTTGTAGAGTTTGTTTATGGCAGGGACCACCAGATTGGCTTCCTTATTTTGTAGGATAGCATCTTGGTTCTGTTAGGGATAGCATGATCCATGCACTCGTGTAAGTGCTTATAAAGTGCATTTGTGTAGGATTCAGCAGTCATACCTATATTGTCCATCTGCATAGGTTGCCTGAAGTTGGCTTTGGAGAAATTTTTTATGGTGGTTTCCCTAATGGGGGTGGGGGCGGGATGTGGATGTCTAGGGTGATTAGCTTGTGGTCGGATCTGACCAATGAGGAATTGACCTCTGGTGTGGAACACCGGTCACCCATGTTGGTAATGACTGGGTCTAGGATATGGCTGCCCCTCATGGGGGTGTGGATAAGTTGATCCAAGCCATTGGAATTTATGAATTCCAGAAAACTTTGAGCAAAAAAGTTGGTACATAAGTAGTTTTCCCAGTTAATGATGGGGTAGTTGAAATCAACCATTGTTAGGGTGTTGGGTTGTACCCTAATATTTTCCAGTGTATCAAGAAATGAGGAGTGGGAATCCTGGGACATGGTGGGGGATCTGTAGCAAGTTACAATTTGGATTGTGGTCTTGCCCATAGTTAGTTGCACTTGGATAATCACGGATGCATTATGCTGAGCAACTAGCCTGGAGGTGAAAATATCCTTAATGAATATGGACACGCCTCCACCTTTAGTGTTTCGGTCCAGGTTAGGTGGCCGAAAGGTGTGGTATGAATTATAGCCTGGTAATGCAGGGGTGCTCTCTGGAGCCTTGAACCAGGTCTCTCTCTCACTGCACAGATGTCAATGTTCTCCATTTTAAGGAGTGCCTCAAGTAAATGCATTTTGAGGTTTAAACTTCTATCATTGAGTAGCATTACCCTCAGATTTTGCTTGCTTGTACCTGTTATAGTGGTGAATTTGTCATTTGAACCTTGCCTAAAAAAGGCACTATAGGGTTGGCAAGAGCCTTAGCCAGTATCCAGAATCCCAAGGGCAACAGGTGCAGGCCATCTCTGGCAAAGCATAGTGGTCTGTCAATCATGTCATCCCAGACAGACAGATACTGGATCCCCTGAATGACACCAGAAGCTTAGCCAATTGTTGAAGTCAATCATTTTGTCCTTGTACTGTGGTATCATTCTGGGTTATGGCAGGATGCTACTCAGGGCTAAGGTCACACCTGCCTTGGCTACAAGATCAGAGAGCTCCTTCATGTCTCTTTTCATGTAGTCCAGGTAGATACATCCCAGGTCATTCACACCAGCATGGACAATGACAGATTCATATTTGTCCTTGCTGTGGCATGACCTGAGTGTGTGCATTATGTGGCAGATCCTGGTACCTGACAGGCAGTTGACAGTAACTTTCTTCTTGTTTAACCTGGTGAGTGGAACATCAGTGTGCCTGACTATAGAGTCACCTGTGACTAGAGTATTGGGTATGTTGTTGTGCCTTATGGGCTGTGGTTGAGTGGCACACTGAGTTTGTGGGCTATGTGTTATTTGGGTTGTGTTGAGGGGTGGAGGTTGCTTGAATTTCTGCTTTGGAGGTCTCTGTTGCTTGAGCAGATTTTTATTGAGAGCCTCTGTGAATGTCGGTGTGTGTTTTGTGTTGCTATGTCTGTGTTTTGGTGGTGTAGGTTTTGAGGGATTATGTGATGGTGCGGTGTGGTGCAAGTGCTTACCTTCTCCTCCTGACTGTCTAGTCCAGTCTTGGTTGAAGAGAGCTTTCCTTCCAGTTTGGCTGTATAAGTGCATCTCTCACAGGAAGTAGTGTTGGGTGGTAGGAGGAGAGGGTTGTCTGTATACATGAGGCAATTGCTGCATTGCCCCTAGATGCCCAGATTCATCAGGTAGACAAGAGAAAATACCGGGAGCTGATCCTTAGACATGCTTGGATAGGTGCTTATTTATTAAGTACTAAAAACTGTTTTCCTCTAGACAAATGAGGAAAGTTGAGTTCTGTAGTAATTTGTAGCTTATTTAGTGCTTTCAATGAGTTCTGAACAGGTGCTGAGCTCAAAGAAACAGATTTGAGTGCTAAAACTAAAAAAACTGTCTAGTTCTGAGGGAAAATGTGAAGAGCAAACTTTATGACGCCAGGAATAGTTTAACCCTAGCTAAGCGGCGAAGCATAAAGTATGTTTTTTTTAATATAACAGTAGCAAATGAGCAAACTGATTTAAATAAATTAACCAATTAACCAATAAAAAGCTAAAAACTGAGCCTCGTTCCAGCAGGCTTTGATCAGACAAGTTCTAACTGCACACTCCTACCACTAGGGTGCAGGGGAACCTTCTCCAAAAAGAGATGGTCTGGATTAGTGCTCAAGTTATACAAACAAAGCTAGATTCAGCAGGTCTGAATTTAGTCTATGCTACAGCAAACAAAGCATACCAATTTCAGAAATAAACAGTTCAGATAAGCAGGCACAATAACCCTTTAACCAGAAGCTTCCAGCTCAGAAGGGCGGAATCTACCCTCTCCTCCCACAAGAGTGCACACCACACATTCTTAATTTAAAATAACTGGCCCAAAGCCCAAGTGCTTAAACCAGAACTAATACACTTTTAGAATTACAGACACTAAGCCTTCAAGCAGCAACTCCCAACTTAGAAGGATGCAAGCTACTTGTCCTGCCACAACAGTGCAGACCACAAACCTTCTTAATGTAAAACAACTGGTCTGAAGCCCAAGTGCTTCAACCAAAGGCTTAGAATAACAATTATAATTTAATCAGGCTACTAACAAGCAGTAATAAATGCAGCAGAATAAATGAAATAAAGTAGGAAGAAACACAAATTCAGCAAAAGCAGATGAATAAAGTGCAATGTTTTTTTATATAACAATTGAAAACGAGCAAACTGATTTAAATAAATTACCCAATTAACCAGTAAAAAAGCTAAAAACTGAGCCCTGTTCCAGCAGTCTTCAATCAGACAAGTTCTAACTGTACACTCCTGCCACTAGGGTGCAGGGGAACCTTCTCCAAAAAAGATGGCCTGGATTAGTGCTCAATTATACAAACAAGGCTAGATTCAGCATGCCTGAATCAAGTCCATGCTACAGCAGACAAGGTGCACCAATTTCAGAAAGAAATAGTTCAAATAAACAGGCACAAAAATCCTTTAACCAGAATTTCCCAGCTCAAAAGGGCAGAATCTAGCCTTTCCTCCCACAAGAGTACAGACCACAAACCTTCTTAATGTAAAATAACTGTCCTGAAGTCCAAGTGCTTAAACCAGAACTAATACACTTTTAGAATAACAGACACTGAGCCTTCAATCAGCAATTCCCAACTTAGAAGGATGTAAGCTACCTGTCCTGCCACAACAGTGCAGACCACAAACCTTCTTAATGTAAAATAACTGGCCTGAAGTCCAAGTGCTTAAACCAGAACTAATACACTTTTAGAATAACAGACACTGAGCCTTCAATCAGCAATTCCCAACATAGAAGGATGCAAGCTACCTGTCCTGCCACAACAGTGCAGACCACAAACCTTCTTAATGTAAAACAACTGGTCTGAAGCCCAAATGCTTAAACCAAAAGGCTTAGAATAACAGTTACAATTTAATCAGGCTACTACCAAGCAGTAATAAATGCAGCAGAATAAATACAATTGAATACTTTTAAGAAGAGGCAAAAGCAAAATAAAGTACAATTTTTTTTACTCACTGAGAGAAAAAAAACTTCGTCAGCTTGAAGAATTAAAAAAAAAATTCGGGCTCACAAGGCAACAGCAAATTTTTATCATTTAAGCTTTTTTTTTTAGATGTATGTGCAAAGCAGAGGTTATATTGTATCAAGCTCTGTGGCTGACCTGGCACAATTGAGTTAGCTTTGTTTTGTTGTAAATTGTCTGATACATCACAAGTTGTATTTAGTTGTTTCCCTGATGAAGGACAGACCTTCATGCTGTTATTTTATGTTCATTTCCCATACTGTATTCTATGTGTGAGGTATCCTTTCCTGGGCTGCAACACATATCGTGGTCATTTCTGTACAATCAGATTACCATTGTTTTCACAGTTCCAGACTGCATGTGTGTATAATAATACACTGAAGGAAAAATGATCAACTTACACAGTAAGAATTTTTTAAATAAAGAGTGGAAACCAATGCATAAGCCTCCCCTATTCCTAATTTAAACATCTGAAATATAGTTTCATATGATATTGCTGTCTTTGCAGATTTTTGTGGAAATAGTAGATTAAACCAGACCTCAAGTGGCCATATCTTGGAGGAGTGTTCCTATTTTTTAGGCCGATTTACTCCTGTACAGGATGTTCTGATACTTGGAGGTACATACATATTTTCAGGGTTGATTTACCCCTTCACACAGTTTTCTGAATTTGTCATACCACATTGAAGCTGTTTAGTACACAGAAATCCACACTACATGGCCAAAATACTAGTGGTAACTATAACTTAAAAGAAAGAGAACACACGTATTATATCTCCTTGTAGAATATTGTAATACAATTCAGTAAAGTCTACATATTTTGCACTCTCTTTTATAATGTCCTTATATCTTACATCATTTTGTCACTCTCTACTTTTTGAACATATGCGTATGTATAATGGAAGCGGAAAAAGTTCTATGCAATTTGGTATTCAGGTTTTATGCTAATTAGATGTCCAGATTTTCCACTAGATGCTCCAACTTTTCAAGAGCCTTTAGTCCTATTTTCCATGTTTGTAGGGCAACAGGTCTGCGTGTTTGTGTTTGTGTGTATGGGCATTTATGTGTCCTGCAAGAGAGAGAGAGATGGAAAAACAATAACCTCATTATTTTCTCTTTTCCAGTTTGTTCTTACTCCATCTATGTATTTCTTCTCTAGCTGCAGCAGGTGGATAACAGATTCATCATTTGCATTCAATAATAGGTTAATTTCTCTCTTGCTGTCATCAAGACATACTCAAAATAGTTTCTCAGAAAATTAAAATAATGAAAAATGTTATCAAAAGTACACAGTCATATATGTTTTGCAACAGAAGATTGTTAGCATACATACAGTATAAATCTATAAGCTTCAAGTTTTTACTCTATTAAACTATATTAAGTTTATTTTATAATAAAGAACATAAAACTTCTGTTGTAAAATCATATATGACTGTGTACTTTGATAAACATTTTTCATTATTTTAATTTTCTGAGAACCTGTTATGTTTTATGTTCTTTATTATAAAATAAACTTAATATAGTTTAATAGTGTAAAAACCTGAAGCGTATAGATTTATACTCAAAATAGTATTGCACTGAGGAAACAATTTCAAAACTATTCTTGACAAAAAACAAAGCTCCATTATGCATTATAAGGCGATACTATGCTGAAAAATAACAATAGTTCCCATTGTGTTGACTCATTTGTTTTTATATACTTTTGTTGATGCCAACCTCTGAATCTTAAACAGAAATTTCGCTATATATTATTACATCAACTTTGCAACTTTGGAGTCAGTTATGAAAGAATATAGCCTAAGCTAAATGATACGAGCATACAGACCTATATCATACTATTATAGTTTTATTTAAAAAGTGTGCATTTGAGAATGTTATTAGAAAAATGAAGCTTCTGCAATTTGTAGGTAGTTAGACACTGCTAATGAAGTTAACTCTTCTTATCAAAGATAAACAATGTGTTGTTCCTGAAGTCAAACAAAGTGAGTCAGCTGCAGAATAAAAGGCACGTTCTTAGAACAATTTTCAGAGCTGCTGATCTTATGTGGAAATCTGCAGGTTATAAAAATATATGCCTAATTTGCAAATAAACACAAGTAAAGCAAAAACAAATACAGTTGGTAAACAGAGACACCCAAAAGGCACAAGTATTTTCAAGGACAACTCAGAAGCATGTTTATAAGTTGGAAATGAAAAAAATGTAACATTAGAATACAGAATAAATGAACTAGCAGCTTGAAACTTATCCTTCTGAGTTACTCTTTTGCATTGTACCAGTCTCTGAGTCAAGCAGTATATGTAGATCTCTGTCAGGTTTCATTGTCACTGAGCATACGCTATTCACTCCTCAATAAAGTCAAAGGGACAGTGCTGACAAAAGGCTCAAAGAACACATTTATGAGCATAGCTCTCAACTTCTTAGCAGAAAAAATCTGGACAAACCCCAAACTAATGGGGTAACAAAGCCCCAAAAATAGGGACACACTAAATATTGCTTGTATAAACTTAAAAAGTTGCTAGAATAATAAGTATTGCATCATCATGTATCTTCTGAAGGATATGAAATCTGAAACTCAAATGGCTGCCATTACTTACTGAATTCAATCCTTGATTGATTTGCCTCAAAAATTCAGAAAAATCTAATTTTATGGGTAACAGAACCAAAATATGAGGCAAAAATATTAAGAGGGTGGCTAATGATGAAATAAAAGGGAGAATCAAACCTGACTTGGGGTTATGGACAAGGATTTAAGGAGCAGGGACATTTTAAAAACAGGCTAATGTGTTTATACAAGGTGAGGCTAGAAGATGCAAAGCATGCAAAAGGTAGAAAAGGAAGTGTAGAAGTGTAAGAGGCACACGGACATTTAAGGTGGCATGGGACAAGTGGAAAAGGAACAACAGGTAAAATGGCAATGGACAAAGCAGAATGCTAAATACAATTAAAGGGCTGACTAGAAAAGCTTATTGTTTCCTTCTGCTGTCAAGTAAATATAATTTAATAGCAAAATCAACATAAAGATTTTTTTCCAGATTTTTCACCATAAATTGAGTATAACATAGCGGGATGGAAATTAGAATCCTAGTACACTATATAGACCTCTTTATCAGATAGGATCATAGACGGGTACTAGGCATACAGACGACCACTGAGGAACCTAGCCCAACATCATTGTCCCAGAGCACTGTTTTACTCGGAGTCACAATAGACAAATGGAGGATGAGTGAAATGAACCCTAGGCTGTCAAAACTAGCGCATTCAGTTTAAGCCTCTGCACTACCTGTCAGACATAGTGGGAAGTCCATGTAGCACTATGTTTAGCTTCATGCTAAGGAAGCCATTGCCAGACAATGGCTAAAGGGAGCAGTGACTCTTCATCTTGTGCCCTAATGTCATAACATTCATTGGTTTCTAGTAGTCTAGGAAAGGTGGAATGTTGCACCTCTGGAGATTTTATTTGAGTACAGCACCCTGTCACTGTTGCATAGCATTCCAGAATGCTTTGCATGCTGATGGGTGATGCCTCACACATAGTCCTGTAGTAATCTGATGGCACACATGTTACCATGTGGCATATAACACCAGTTCAGCAAAACATCATTGCTGCTGCACTAGGAGACAGGAAGGGGGTTCATAGGTTCATAGGTTCATACTAGGCTATCTGCCCTAGGGCATTTATAAGCCTAGCCAGAGTGTGTTTGGCTTTCGCCACCCATTTTAAATGAATTTTGCTATGCCCTTTTTCGAGGTTAGTATACTGTGCCTCTGTCTAACAGTGACACTGAAGTGATACACGGGGTAAACCTATGATCTCCCATCCACTCATCAAGACTCCTCTTGAAGAGAGTCAATGAGGGACTCTGCCTAACCTGGACTGGGATTTTATTCCAGAGTGAAGGGAGCCTCTGGGTTATGAATCTGACCCTCCAGCATGTCCTATTTATTTCAGTGCTGAGGTTCAAGTCTCTCGAGCGCGTAGCTCAATGGGATTTGGATTTTCTGAGGTGCAGCATGTCCATTAATTCCAGGTTGGACATGGTTTTATATCAGGCACAGATCGCCTCTGAGCAGGCGGTATGCCACTGAGTAGAGCTGGAGTATCTTTAACCGGGCAGCATATGGCATCTGTTTGAGCCCTTTGATCCTCTTGGTGAGGTACTTTTGGGGTCTTTCCAGTTGCTGCAGGTGTCTGGTAAGGTACATCCCAAAAGGGGCATTGTACTCAATTATGGGCCTGATGAGGGATGAGTAAAGAGGCACGATGACCTCCCCTGATCTAGATGTGAATCCCTTCATGATTAGGTGGGCTATATAAAATGTTTTTCTAACCACTTTGGCCACGTGGTTTTCAAATGAGAGATTGCTATCAACTTGGGTCCCCAGGTCCCTAATTACTTCTTCCGTACTTGTGGTAATTTGTGGGCACTTTGTTTTTGCCAAAGGGGATGACTATACACTTTTTGGCATTTAGCTTGAGGCCATGGCTCTGGCACCAGTTGTCTGTTTCTATGAGGCCCTTTGTAGGATGCTTGTGTCAGCTGGAGAGTCGATTATGGTGCCTAGTTTGCAGTCATCTGCGAACTTGGTCAGCCACAGTCCTTCTGTGCTGGCCTGTACCTCCGAGAAATATATACCGAACAAGAGAGGTCCCAGGACTGAGCCTTGTGGGATGCCACTTGTAACTGGTTTGGAGTCTGACATGGCTCCAGCAATTCTAACCATGTGGGTTCTGTCCTTGAGCCAGTTTGCAACCCATCTAGTGACATAGGGGTTTATATTTAAGCTGGTGAGCTTATCTATAATGCCCGAGTGGGTTATTGTATCGAAGGCTTTTGTGAGATCCATGTAGGCTGTGTGGACTACCTTCCCCTCGTCAGTGGCCTTGGTGACTGTTTCAAAGAAATCGACCAGGTTTAAGAGGCAGGATCTGCCCTTAACAAAGCCAAACTGGGTAGGATCCAGAGTCTGTAGGTCCCCAATATCTTTATTTATGAGGTCCATGATGATCCTTTCCATAGCTTTGCAGACCAAGCTAGTCAGGCTTATGGGGCAATAGTTTCCAGGATACATTGAGGCACCACCTTTGTGGAGAGGGACCACTGTTGCTGTACGCCACTCTTTGGGTACATATCCTGTAGTAAGGCTGAGATTGAGCAGTAGTTTTATGTTTGGGTTTAGCTCTTCTTGGAGTTCATGTAGGACGCAGCCCGGGACACCGTCTGGTCCCATTGATGCTGTGTTTTTTGCTTTGGAGATGGCGGCTCTTACCTGAGCATCTGAGATGTCAGGGGGGCAGCACTCTGCTGGGATAGATATTTGCCCTTTTGGTGGGGGGGGGGGGAGTTTGTGCTGAACCTGTCAGCTAGGATGTTGGCAATGTCTGTAGGTTTGATGTATTTTTTGTCATTTTGGACTAATTCTGAGCATATCTTGGAATTCCCACCCAGGTTCCTAACATAACTAAAGAAAGCCTTGTGATTATCCTTAGTGTCCTGTGCAATTTTTCTCTCAAAACTGGCCTTAGATGATTTTATGAGTGCCCGTAGTTTTTTGCTAATACTGATCAGAGATGCCTTCCCTTTTTGGGATTTTGCTCTATCATGTAGTAGCTTCCTCCTTCTATTGTATAGTTTGTTTATGGCTGGGGTCCACCAGACAGGATGCCTGCCTTTGGAGGATTGGGTCTTGGTTTTATTTGGGATTGCATGATCCATGCATTCCTGAAGGTGTTCATAGAATGCGTTTATAAAGGATTCTGCGGTCTGGGACGTATTTTCCACAGGCCCAGGGGCTTTGAAGGATTCCACCTCAGTTTTCAGGAGTGTGAAATTTGCTTTAGAGAAGTTTTTCACTGTGGTTTTCTGGGCAGGGGGTGGGGTCGGGATGTGAATATCCAGTGAGATTAGTTTATGGTCTGATCTTACCAGTGAGGGATACACTTCTGGTCTGGAGCATAGATCCCCCATGTTGGTGATGATCAGGTCCAGTATATTTTCCCCTCTTGTGGGAGTGGTAACAAGTTGCTTCATAGCATTTGAGTTTATAAATTCTAGGAACCTTTGGGTTAGGGTGTTGGAGCTAGAGTAATGCTCCCAGTCTATGTTTGGGTAGTTGAAGTCGCCCAATATAATCGTGTTTGGAGAGACCTTCATATTTTCCAGTGTTCTCAGGAAGGCCGAATGGGGTTCCTGGGTTTGGGAAGGTGGTCTGTAGCAGGCTATAAACTGGAAGGCAGTTTTACCCACTGTTAGTTGCACATGGATAGTTGGTTCCATTGGTTCCATTGGTATCAACCATCATTACTATTTTAGGAGGGGAAAGCAAAATTTATTTCATTTTATTTTACATTTGTTGACTGGGATAGTCTGACTGGATAAATGTCCATTTTCGGCAGAGACCCGGGGAGAAAATCTCCACACAGTTATGTGATATATACAATAAAATAGACAGACAATTTAAAGAATACACTAGTTAAACTGTTTATACAAATATTTAAATCAGAAATTAACACTATACAAAGAATTATAAAATTCTTACTGTCAAGAGTTAGGTAGAAAAGAGCAGGTCATGAGGTCAAAGGTAAGTGGTGGCAGGAAGATGTAAGGGGAAGCGGGGGTTAGATAGGAAATAGGGAGGGAGGAAGAGATTAATAGTAAGCTGAATGAAGGGATAGTGAGAGAGGTATGAAGAGACCATTGTGTGTACTAAGTTAAAGGGGGGGAGATTACTGGGGCAAGTAGTGAGGTGGATAAGGTAGTATTTAAGAGAGATTTTGAAAGTCTGGGATAGGCTTCATAGAGTCAAGGGAAGCCTGTTCCAGAAAATGGCTGGAGAGTAGCTATATAAGTTTTGTCCTGCACATTTATTAGGCTTGTAAATTTGTAGAAGATGTTGATCTGTGCTTCTTAAAGATCGCGTGGGAGTGTAATAGGAGACTAGTAAAGAGAGACTAGGACAGGAAAATGGTTTGTTGAGAATGAAGTGAATGGTGAGAAGTTGGATATATTTGAGATGGTTTGGAAAGTCAAGCCAATGTAGTGAACTGAGAGCAAGACAGTGGTGGGATTTGTAAGGCAAGTTTGCAGCAAATGTCTCCGGAAAATGAACAATGCTTTTAACAGAGTGGGAGGTGGGAGGAGTCTGTCTGGTCAGTGAACATTACTTTAAATGCCAGTGAGCTGTGGAGACTCCAGAAAACAGACTCTACAGCACATGAAGATAAGAATATTCGAAAAGGAGAAAAGGGTAAGGAGAATTCTAAGACATGAACATTTCTCCTCAATACATGGCACAGCTGATTTGTGCACCATTGTTCAATGATAACCTCACTATGTGTTTAGATAAGTAGGATCATCCAAAATACATAGCAGCCAACACTGCTGCTCTGCTACCAGTGATTAATTCTAAATAAGAATACAACACTGCAATGCTTTAAGGGTTCATGAATCCCATGACCCCGTGTCAATAAACTGGATGCAAAGCCTCCAAGGCAACATACATATAAACCCAACAGTGTATGAGTGTGAATTTGAAGGGAGGGCAGTCAGCATGATATAAGAGGGACAACTCCTAATAGCTCTAATTACAAAATGAAGGAACTCCTGTCCAATCTGATAAGAAAAGATATTTACTTGAAAGTCAGAACACTGATTTGGAGGCTATAATTTTTGTCATTTCAAACTAATAAGCACCAAAATTGCAAAGATGTTGGGGAAGCAACTACATCTCAAACAAGGATTTATTGTCTTCTAATAAGCTCCAAGGTGTCTGTAATGCCTGCTACTAAGAAATGTATTTTGGACATTTTACCAAAAGTTCACATTAAAAAGGTTAGAGTATCAACAGCTTTTTGTATGTGGATCACTGATAACCTCTGAACTACAAAGGAAAAATGACTGGAATTTTTAAGAGCTTGACATTTATTTATGCTCCAATGCATTGTGACAAAGGTAACTCAGTAAATTTTATGTTGGTAACTCTTTGCACAGGGTAAGTCCTTGAATATTCTTTTAGGTGCACTTTTTAATAGCTACTTCTATTTCTTATTTCAAGTTCCTGTGTTCAAAGTACAGACACTTCCTTCTACCTTAATCTGTGCAATGTCAGGTGCACTTTTAACAGCTACTTTGTTTTGTTATTCCAAATTCTTCTGTTCAAAGTGCACAAATCCCCTCCCATCTTAATCCACTCAGATGCATCCATTCATCTGGTAAAGGGAACACCTGGCCTTAGATTCCCAATAATTTGTAGTTGCTTGAACAGAACAGATTTCATCCTAATGTACATTTTTGGAAAGTTACTATGTCTGATATTTATGATAGAGAGGTACTCTTACAGTTACCATAATGCTACGTGAGCCATAACAGAAGTTGACTCTTCTACCCAAATCTAGAATGTTTATTTTTATTTCTCCTTTGTTGACTGGGTTAGCCCAGCAAGTCAGTAGCCTCTTTTCAATGGAGACCTGGAGTGGTATTTATACTTTGAGGGGAAATTTGGCCAGACACCTAGTCTTTTCAATAGATGATATGGGATCTTTAACATCTATCTGTGCTGCCAGCAATTCAAGCAGATAGGACCTTGGACATCACAATCAGGAGTGCAGCAACCCCCTTAAACCTGCACTATAGTGTCACAAGTTTGAAAGGTAAGCAAATCACCTGACATGAGTATAGAACCCACAACCTCCTAATCTTCAAGCTACCTATTGAACCACTTGCACTTTATGAAAAGTGATGCTCATGGGTTTTCTCAAGTGCCAGCATTTCAACCCAAAAGATTGCAGGTGTTTACAAAGACAGACCCCTACCTTGTCACATACTAGCTAGTCACTGTCAAAATCATTACATGCAGGAATCATCTTCATGGTGTTTCCTAGGAAGCAAAACAGTAACTAGAGATGATCAAGTTAAGGGAACATGAAAATAGACTTGACAAAAGCCTGCAACTTGCCCAAAGCACCAGACAGTGAAAGTATATGATTTCTATGTAGACAAGAGTACTAAATCCAAAATTATTAGATCACAGACATCAAACAGGAATAATAAGTTCCACTGTTATCACCAAGATCTGTGGAGGATTGTTATTTGAGAGGCATACAGAGATTTTGTTGTGTTTGTACTGTTTTCATCTGCAAGTACAATTCAGCACTATTGTTTTCTTCAACCAAATGCTACAGACAGATGTAGAATCAATTTTTCTTTATATTGATATTTGTTCTTTCAGAGTGGCTGTCTGATTGTAAAGTTAGTTCATCTGAGTAAGTGGGTGGGTTAAAGCTTGTTTATTGTAGTTTACTATTACGTTTGATGGAAGCTGTTGTAGTAATGTGTTTTACATACAGGAATAAAAGATAATGTGCTTTAATTCAACGTAGCAGGGTACAAGGCAGTTAGCCCAGCACAGCTCCCACCATAATGACCACTAAATCATTTTGTGCAGTGACCTGCTCCTCTAACAAGAGGTCATCATTTTAATTGTCATTATGTGATGACCATGAATCAGAGATAACAAGTGTTCCTGACACCTGTTCTTTGGAGTGATAGTTTCATGTAGAACTTTACCTAGATCATACATCATATTGTGTAGATCCCTAAGCTCATGCCTAACACATAACAAAAACTCTTCCCAAAGTTAATGACCACAAATAAATAAATAAATAATAAAACAAAGTAATACAATTTAAAAAAAAATGAAAAACAAAAAACTCTGTGCCAAGTCAATTGCCACACTGCGTGCTTCAGCCATGAGCGCAAATGCAGTATCATCATTCATTTATGAAGCCACAAAAGCAGTGCCAGTACTGCACTTGCACATCGTCAACACCTGCTGATAGTGATTCTAACAGCTTCAGCCCATCCTTCCCAACTCTTATCATTACAGCTCCACCATGGAGGAGTACCATCCATCCCAAAGATATATATATCATAACAAAGACAGTCATGTCTTTGAGCAGGAGTTTGTTGCACCCATACTGCTAAAAGGAACCCTGCCATAACTCTCTGAAAATTAAAGTACTGTTGTCAAAAGTAATTCATGGTCACTTGTAATTTCCTTAGTGAGCCTGTGATGAAAGACATTTCGTGAGCTACAACTGTGTGCCTCTTTTTGGTGGGAAAAGCAACTTTTCTGCTGTTTTGTATACAGCAGGCCTTATCCTGTGGAAGTCTACACATTTCATCTCCCCTCATGCTAATGATAGCATTCCAATTATGTTTCAACATGGATCATTAACACCTGCAGACTTGTCCACAGCTCACACATTAGTATAGATATTGTTAGTTATTTCCCTGCCTGTCACTACCTACTAGGAAATAGCCAAACAGAGAATATCATGCACCATTCATTAATACAAGCTAACGACTAATCAATGACTAGCAAAGTTCTCTCAGGCACTGCCACCACCTCCAGCAGGAGCTTCAGGTTTGTACATTAGAGAAGAATTACCCCAACCTGAAGTTACAGTCAGCATTTCCTATTATTTGCAATATGGGAGGGGCATAAATCAGTCTATAATAGGATCAGATGGTGAGAGTTTCCCTCCTGTTTAAATTCACCACTGGAGTAGAGTTCAAGGGAAGTGACTAAGGATTTTTCTCTGAAGCAGAAAGGGACAATAATTCCCCCTTGTTGGCCTACTGTCTTTTAGATGATCTCTAAATTGGAAGGATAATATGATTGATGAAGTTTTCTGCAGATTTGTCTTTTTTCTGTCCATCTCCTATAAGAGGATCAATATCTCTATCTGAGATAGAAGGAAGAAAATCCTTGTAATTTCTCTTCAGCAGATTTCTCTTTTTTTCTGTCCATCTCCTATAAGAGGTTTAATCTCTGTCTGGAATAGAAGAAGACAATCATTGTATTTTCTCTTCAGTGGCACTAGTCCCCAGAAATGTAATTTTGGCAGACTATGAATATCTAGATGCTGAGTACTGTGTCTCAAGAACGTAGGCAACTGTATTGGCCTATTTCAGAAGAATCTGATAGTATATTCAATTATCCCATTGATGGGCACTGTTGAGCCATGCAGGAAAACAGCCATTTAGTGCTTTTAGCAGTTGTGATAAGGGGAAGGTGGACAGATAAAGGGAGTTTGATATTGGTGAAAAGGGTGGCAGGGAGTGTATGCTGGCACACAGATCGTAATGAGTTAGGTTTTGAGAGAAAACTAGTAAAGCAATGAAGATGAAAACAAATGAAGTCCTGAAACACCTGCAAGGCCTGGCTATTGATATGGAAGGCCTAAGGTCAGAGTTTGGAGAGGTTAGCTAAGAGGCAGCTAAATCTCAATAAACAGCATTGCTGACTGGAACTCATGTGAACATGCAATATGTAAGATATTTGGAAAGTGAGTTAAAATAAATTAACAAGTACAAAAGCTATTGTTGCAAGTTTGTGGACTGGATACTCAAAGCCGAAGGGAAATGTAAGAGTAGTAATAAGTATGCAGAGAGGGCAGAAGGCCAGAATTCAGGTAGGCAAACCCCCATAGAATTAGAAGACAGTCAGTGAAAGGGAAACCATGACCCTTGGTTTTATGCTGTACAGCTACAAAAGAAAAGAATAACAATGGCAAGGACACATGTTGAACTATGGGTGGACTTTTCAACAATCGTGTATACAAAGTAAAAGAAAATGGCACCTATACTGTTGAACATTTATTAGGAAGGGCTGGCAGTAAGTAGTGTATACTCTACTTCATTGAGAGCAACACATAAAGGGAATGTTTATTTGGCTGCCACTTTACAGAGAAAAGTCATATTTACACTAAGAAGCTGGGAAAAGACAGAAGTGTTTGTTGCTTACAGAGACAAGACACTGTGCAATAACATCACAGGAAGAGTGATAAGTGCAAAATATTCATAGCATGGTCAAGGAACAAAAACAATTGAATTAGCAGTAATTGATCAAACCCTGTACAAGAGATGAAAGGTAGAAGAAAGAATGTTGAGAGGCAGGAAGGGAGAAGATAAGTCAATCACCACCAGCTCCACTTGCAAGGGAATTATGTGAAGGAGCACAGGCAAAGTAAGAATGTCAGCTCCTGGAGAGAGAATGTTTAAGAATGATAACAGTCCATGACAGGTGAATTGAGACAGATTGCCTTTTAAAGGTGGTACAAATATGAAGAACTTGGGGAGACAATACGTTAGTGTCCTAATATGAAGATGAGGAAGTATGTGAGTAATGACTGAGTGATTATGGCAGATGTACAAGAAGGTTAATTGAGAAGATATATGAGGAAATTGAGAGGGAGACAGTTACCATAGGCTGGGGGATAAAGTAGGTCCAAAACATTTTGTTTCCTGGGGGGGCACCACACTAGATGATAACAGTTATGTTTACTGTGAACAAGCTGAGTGAGTTGTTGTGAAGCTGATACCAATTGGTTTGTTATTCTCTTCATTTTCCAAATACTCTGAAATATGGATCTCTGTGCACTATGTGACTGTCCAGATGACACAGGAATGGGTGGGATTGGAGGAAAAAAAATTATGAAAGTTAGGGGAAAATCAAGAATGGACAGAGTCAGAATGTGTGAGGACAACAAGAAAAGACAGCACTGGGGCAATGGCTGAGGAAATATCAATAACTGAAGGTCAAGTGTTCACGGGGAGGAATGAATGCAAACTGCATTGTGATTTTGCTGAAAGTTCACATCAATATGGAGATGCATGAAACAAAGAAATTAATATAATAAGAATAAAAAGTATACATGCAAAAAGACAAAAAAATTGAATGAAAAAAAATGAAGTAGTTATGATGTTAGACTTTGGGGACATTGTAAAGTGAAGAAATGCATAACCTGGAACATGAATTGGGGAGATGCAAATAACGATATGAAAAGCACACTTGGTAAAGTTCTGTTAGATGATTTGAGAAGAGAAAAGATAACAATTAAAGTCTATAAATGTTGGAAATGAGAGCATGTGATATAGTTGTTTTTTTCTTCTTCACAGGACCTCAGTTCATGGGTCTTCTGTCTGTTCTCAGTTTTCCCATTATTCAACTGGGATGGGTGATGGGCATCCCAGAGCTAGGTGAGACCTCTAGAACCCATATGTTCCTGTACTGGAAGTCCTTTCAGACCATCTGTCCCTCAAGGCCATGAGTTGGGTGGTAGGGAATATGTCAGCTTATTGTTCCTTCTGGCCAGCCTATCCTTGCATAATGGAGCACCCCCTCCCCGACTCCCTAAGCTCCACTGAGTGTTTTAATGACAAAGAACATTCTTCCACATGCCAAATTCCACAGTCCACTCACCAACATAATGGCAGCACATACTTCCTAGGCATGTTCTCCACAAGTTCAATACCTAGTGTTCCCACCAGGTTTGACCCAAGTGGCAAAACCCTGGCAACTTCCTCCATCCAGGATGGGCAGAAAAGTAGTGGTTGCTCACACCTGTTCTACCTGGACAGCACCTACAGGTGCCCAAGCTGCTGACCAATCTTTGTGCACCTACAGAGAATACATAATATTGTTACTTGTGGGATATAAACATACAGGGGGGATACATACTGGGGTCTATTTGTAAATTAAAAGAGGTGAGGATTGTGAAACGTGAAATTATCAAAAAGGGACTTTTCTTTTTCTGTTGTTACAGGGTGCATTTTCATGGGGCTAGTTATGTATTTTTAAACTACTGTTGGTGTGATGTAATAGGGTTAGCCTGATTAAGGGCCTTTAGATGGTGGGGGTATACTGAACATAATGAGCAAGGTGAGAGAGAATTATAGATTTTGTTTGTCTCACAATTCCACCAATGAAAGTCAAAATGTGGGTGTGCTAACTCAAGTAGAGGAAGTTAAGAAGGAACACTGAGGCAAAACTGAAGAAAGAGAAGATGCAGAAAATATCAGAAGGAAGAATGATTGGAAAAGAAATCTATGATAAACTGGAATTGAAAAGTAGTTGGCCAGTGTAGAGGAGGTAAGCTATGCTGAATCATCTCCATAGATGGCCAGAATTAGATAGCATTCTTAGCTCAAGGGTGGCGCAGTTGGAGATTTGTTTTCCAAGCAAAGATCCTGTAGATGTAGCCCACAGGGGACAATGAAATGATGATAAGTAAGATGGACAGGATGGTTAGGATTATGATCTGAAATGCAGAAGGGTTGGAAATAAATAAGGAGAGAAATTACATTGAGTAGATTGTTTAAAGATGGAAAATAGGCAGTTCTTCTGCAAGGGCTTAAACTGAAAAGTGCAGAATTAGGTAAGGTGGAAAGGGGGTTGTGGTGATTAGGACGATTTACCAGGAAGGGGCAGAAAAAGAGAGAGTAAGGATGATGGTGATGGAAGAATATTAGTGGGAGGAAAAAAAGACTTATGCAGACTGCTGAGGGAAAATGGGAAAGAGAAAGACAATGTATACTAGTATTAGTGTTTTATGGCCAATACGAAGACAACAAGAAAGTTATTCAGGAATGTATGGCCTATAGGACATTTTTAGAAAAAAAGGGATTTAATTGGGGTTTTAGAACCAGATAATGATATTGTTGGGTAAGTGTGAGTTCCATATTGAGTGTCCTGAGTCCCTTTGTGTGGAATGCAGATATTAGGGTTAGTGAATGTTTAGAGGCACTAGGTAAGGAAGAAGGTTTCACTTTTTCAGATGATAAATGGAGACAGTTTAGTAGAATGGATATGATTTTACATTCTAAAGTGAAGTATGAAGGAGAAAGAAAAACACTGAGGAATAGGTTAAGATGGCATCAAGAAAGTGTCACGGATGTGATGGACAAAATGGAAAAGAATATAGAGAGTCTTAGCATATAGAAACAGGAACTGAGAGGTTTGTAGACACAAATTGAGCTAACTATGAGAGGGATGATATGGTAGAGAAGGTGGAGGTGGAGGCTGAGATGTCATGTTAGAGGTTCAAAGATCAAATGAGGATGAAAGGAAAGATGTGGGAAATAAAGACAGATGATGGAGAGATGGTGTACAGGACCAGAGAGGGATTAGGAATGAATTTACATTCTTGGCAGGCTATATTTAGTTAAGATAAGGTATTTGGACAGATTTTTGGGAGGCTTCCCCATGCAATGAGCCTGAAAGTAAAAGAGCAAATGACTAGGATCATTAATCAGATTTTGATTGAAGGAACAATGTCATATTCCATACATGAAGCAACAGTTATATTCTTATATGAGGAAAAGTGGAGGAGGAGGTTCTTGGCACATATGGGCCATTTTCTTTATATAATGTGGATGCTAACATTTTTGCTAGAATTTTGAGAAGTGTTATGAGCAGTTTGCACTGAATATAATGGGAGAGGAACACATAGGACTTGTTAAAGGTAGATAATCAGCAGACTAGTGGAAGATCCTGATAAACTTTTTTTTTTCTGGCAGAACTTCAGGTACAGAATGTTGCTGGGATAGTCCTAATGGATATTCAAAAAGCTTTTTATATTATAAGTTGGGAATTTTTTTTCAGTTATCTTGAAGGTGAAGAGTAATGGAAAGTGGTTGTATGGTGGTGCAGGCACTTAAAAAATCCATATGGATTTTTAGTAAATGGTAAGTGAGGGTTACCTTACAGAGAGAAACACAGTAGGAATGATCCTTATCCCTGAGTTTGTTAGCAATAGAAATTGAATACTTGATACAGAGAGCAAGGACATAGATAAGAGAAGAGGGTGGGGGGCAGTATGCACCATTCTGGAGATGTGTGCATATGATTTTGCTAGAGAATGTAGGGAAACAGTTATCTGGGATTCTGGATGTTTCTGGCAGATTTTCAGAGGAGTCTGGATTGAAGCTTCATCTGATACTAACAGAGGTAGTTAAACTAAGGGAAGGACAAATAAGAGAAAAAGCATTGTTACCTTGGCTGGAATGAGGGGATACGTATGTAAATATGAAGGTATATCTTTGTATAGATAATTTCCAAAGAACAATCTGGAAGAGTTGAGAGAGAAGGTGGGAAGTTTTTTAGACAGGTGGTCTGAAACAGTTGATTCACTAAATGGTAGAGTTGATATGGTCATTGCACTGATTGTGCCGCGTGTGATATATCTGTGAAGTCATGTGGGTACAAGACCAAAGGGTGAGATAGTGCTAGACATACAGATGATGTACAAAGAAAAATGAGAAGAATTTCTAGACATGGGATGCAGCCAGTAAGAAAGGATGGTGACTAGGGGCTACTGGTTAATTTAATATGTGCTGCTGGTATTAATGTTCCATGAAGATTAAGGAAGTAGAGAATAGTGATCTTAAAATGGGTTAAGTGGGGAGAACTAAAAGTGGGAGAAGACAGGGGAAGTGTTTAACTTAGGGAATAAGGTTAAGTATCTGGTTAGAAGGGAGAATTTGTCTGGCATGCTAGCTCTTACAGTTAGTTGTTTGGGTTTCGAAGGCAGGATATGGGCATGGAGAAGGAAAATCTGGAGATGACATTAATTAAGTCTGTAGAGAATGAACAATGTTGAGGCTAAGTGGGAGGGGGGTGAGTAGTAGGAGCTTGAAGAGTCTGAAGTACTGAGGAAGATATTTGATATAGGTAGAAGAGATTGGTTATTTTATGGTGGGTCAGTGGGAAAAAAACTTAAAGGAATAAAAGGTAAGCAATAAATCAAAAAGATTGTCACAGGGAAAATTGGGGGTGCAGTGAAGAGACTGATGGAATATACAGAATGGGAAGATACATCTGATTTATAGGTCAAATGGAAAAGTAAAAACAGAAGAAGCAATGGAACAGTTAAGCAAGAAGTATATGCAGTAATGTGAGATGTGAGGAGGAATTGGGTGGAGGGGGAGGACAAAGGTATTTCCTAGGGAAGTTGCTGCCTGTGACCCAGTAGGAGTTGCGCAGTGGAGGTTCATGTACTGATGGTATAAGACTGCAGTGATCTTGAAAAAGTAGGTGGGAGGCCAGGTGTGAATTATTGAAGTTGTGGGCAAAAGGGAACAGACCAATTACATATGTGGTGAGAGCATGGGGAAGTACAAAGAGTATGGTGAAATCTGTGAACATGTAGAGAACAGTTTATGGGAGACAAGATGAAAGACCTTAGACATTTTGCTTGCTGGAACAGAGACAAGGTTAGAACATGGGATAAGGAAAAGGAATGGACATTGTGATGGTAGCAGCATTCATTAAGGTATGAATAGTGCAGATGTGAAAGGAAGGGGAAGTAGAGTCATGAGGGCTTAGAGATAGATGACAAACTAGGTGCCAAAGCTTTGCTTAAGATCTGGATAGACAGGAACCCTGAGGGGAACTGCACAGTTGTGGAAGGGTAATGCATTGAGAAAGGGGGATGAATGTTACAGTGCAAAATGTAACCATGTTATTAGATTAGAAATGAGACGCAAACAAGAGTGAGGGAAATTATAGAGAAAAGGAAGTGTAAAGTTGCATAAATTGAAGGCGTATGTAAGATGAAAAAGAAGTGGAACAGTGAATGAGAATATGACATCAATGTTGGGTGGTAAATGTGGAATATAGTATATCATGTTTAATAAATGCTATGATGAAATATTTTAGATAGAATGTAAGTATGAATTATGGATAATTAATTAATAATTAATAAAAGAAAATAAAGTATCCACTTGATTACTGTTTCTGATTTACTTGGCTAAGATAAGAGCACAGATGCCCTAATATCCAGGGGATTCTCTGAGATACATACCTGTCCCAATCATGCGTCTCAACTGTCCAGATTTTCACAGAATATCCAGATTTTTGCCTCTTATTTTTGATCTGTTCCTCATAAAATTTGTAATTTTCTGGCAAATCATTAAAGATTAAAGTCACTAAATAATACTAAATAATGACAGACATTTGAGTTTTAGATTTTATATCCTTCAGAAAATATATAATAATGTAAAATCTGTCAAACTAGCAACTTTCTAAGTTTATAGGAGCAGTGTTTAAAATCTATACCTATTTGTGGGCCATTGTCCCCCCATCTTTTCTGGCTTTGTCCAAATTTCTTGCCCAGAGAGGTTGAGAGGTATGGTCCCAAATAAGTCATAAGCAAAGTTTAAATCTTAGATCTAGTGGTTCTGTAAAGTTTAAATCTTAGATCTAGTGGTTCTGTTACTGTTCATTCTGCAGATATGCAAAACGTCCATCAGAACAGGATCCAAGGATGTTTCATATGGCAGGCATAAACCACCTCTCAGCAGTCTGTAGAAAGCAATGTATAGCGATAGGGGTTGAAGACAATCTGCATAGGACATTCTTTTTATGGCCTGTATTTTTTGTGAGAAAACTCTGTGGACATTCCATTGCTGCATGTGCCTTTTCAGGGATCTACCGAAGGGGTATTGTACTCAATGATAGGACTGAGAAGGGCTGAGTACAGTGGCACAATGACTTCCCTAAACCTAGATGCCATGCCCTTATTTATAATTTGAGTGACATAGAATGATTTTCGTATTGTCTTAGACACATATAGGTCAAAAGCCAGGTTACTATCTACATGAGTACCCAAATCCCTGTCTACTGTGTGTGCTTTTATGGTTTTTTATCAATGAGGTAGTTTTCCTGGCTGGCTGACTTCCCAAAAGATACTATCATGCATTTCCTGGCATTGGATTTTAATAAATGGCTTTGGTAACAGTCATTTGTCTGTGTTAGACATTCCTGTAAGATGTTTGTATCTTAGGGGTTTCTGTGATTGTTCCTAGTTGCAATCAACTGCAAATTTGGTAAGCAAGAAGTCCTTGACATTGACCTTTATTTCTGAATAATAGAGACAAAGAGGGGCAGACCCAGCACAGAACCCAGGGGGGCTCTTCTGGTGGTCAGTCTCTTTGTGGAGATGGTCTCTCCAATCCTAACTTCCTGGGTCCTGTCTGTGAGCCAGCTGGCTATCCAGTGCGTTACATAGGTGGCTATACCTAATTCCATGAGTTTGTTTGCAATGCCTAAGTTGGGTATTGTATCAAATGCCTTAGTTTGGTTAAGGTAAGCAAAATGCATTGCTTTGCTCTCATCCATTGCCTTGGTGATTTTCTCAAACAATAGCCCACCAGGTTCAGAAAACATAGGTCCAGTGTTTGAAGGTTTCCTATATCATTGTTAATCACTTCTATTGTAATTCGTTCGATGGCTTTGCATATGAGACTAATCAGACTAATGGGTCTGCAGTTCCCGGGATCCATGCATGGTCCACACATGTGCAGAAGGATAACTGTTGGACTGCTCAGTTCACATGGCAAGAAACCTGTGCAGAGGCTATGACTGAACTGTGACTCTAGCGGCCCTGATATGTCATATTTCAGACTATTTTGAGGCATTCTGGGATATTATTAGGGCCCATAGAAGCTGTATTCTTGGCCTTAGAGAGTGCAGATAAAAAATGCTCCCTACTAATAGTTGGAGGGGTTATGATGGGTGGTATTTCTTGAGGGATGGCTGGTGTTTGGGGAGTGAGTAAAGTTGGAGCTGAATTTGTCAGGCAGAAATTTTGCTATATCTTCTGGTTCCATGAACATGACTCCATTTACCAACAGCCTGGTATACTTTTGTGTACTGGCTTTAAAGTTTCAGATATAGCTTAAGAAGACCTTATGGTTGTTCTTGCCCTGGTATGCTATCTTCAGCTCAAAAT
Organism: Protopterus annectens; assembly: GCF_019279795.1. NCBI lineage: Eukaryota > Metazoa > Chordata > Ceratodontiformes > Protopteridae > Protopterus > Protopterus annectens. The sequence continues at coordinate 80,850,873 of NC_056736.1, read as the reverse complement.
TTGCTTTCTTGAATTTAATTAGTCCTCTTAGTTGTCTATTCAGTTTTATGAGAGATTTTTTATCTTTCTGGGTGTTACACTCCGTATTTAAGCTACAACTTTTTTTCTTTTGTTGTACTACTTTTTTAATTTGGATTCCATCAGGGTGGTTTGATTTTTAAGTTTGTTTTGAGCTTACTTCTGGTTGGCGCAGCAGAATGCATGCAATCATTTACATGGCTGTACAGACCTTCTGTGGATAGTTCCACATAGGCTGCTGTGTTTTCTGGGTTTGGAGGTGCTTGAAATTTTGAAAGATTATCACTTACTAAAAGTTAGTTTGCCTTGGAGTAGATCCTAAGTGTTACCGGGTTTGCTGGAGTTTCAGAACTGAATCTTATTTTGAGGAGCTGCTGGAGGAACTGCTTTGTGAGCAGAAAGGACACCGTACTGGGGGATATGCAGCATGCTCCCATATTTGTCACTACTAGGTCCAATATGTTTGTAACTCCAGTAGGTGTATACACTAGCTGTTCCAGATTTTTTATGTTTACAAAGTCTAGGAATCTTTGTTTCTTCAAATTTGGGGTCATGTAGGATTCCCCATTTATAGAGGTATAATTAAAGTGCCCCATGTGAATGGTGTTTGGTTGAATGCTGATTGACTCCAATAGGTCTAAGTATGACCTATGGGTTTCATGGGATATAGAAGGTGACCTATAACTTGCTAGGATATGGTCATCTGAACATGGAGGAACTCCACTGCGGCATCCTGTTTAACCAACCTAGAAGTATGCTTGTTATTGATGTAGATTGAGCCACCTTCACTTTTCTTCCCTGTCTGTGCAGTTGTTGGTGTAAATATGATTGTTATTATGAGTATTTGTATGCAAGAGTTTTGCCTCCAGAGACATTGTGCATATACATCTCTAGCATATAGAATTTATTTTGTTGAGGATTGAATGTTTGTCAGTGAGCATTAGACAATTGTCACATTGTTTGAATAGTCTTATATCTACCAAACTGGCTGTGACGAAACTGAGAAAGTCTATATCCATGATCTCAGGTCCTTTATTGGGTGAGCTACTAGGGTGCTGTGCATGAGGGGGTAAATATAAATAGTGGGTTGAATGAGGGCACCTTTGGGGCTAGAGACTAGACTAGGCTATATAATGCTAAATACTAGCGGCAATGCATTTCACTGCACAAACTAGCTAGCCTATGCTACTCAACATGCAAAGTAGTTGCTCTACACCCACTGATTTACTGGTAGAGTTTCAGAGGTGGCTTTATTGGGAAAATTATAGGGCAATGCTAACCACCACTGAACAATGAGCAGTGGTAATGCAAATGTGCCTAATCTGCACAGACATTTAAAACATAGCATAGTGGATTCTAAGTCTTCTGGCTAATAAAATGACTGCACTAAAAGCTTTATTATGTGTTTCAGAGTACTGACACTGGTGCAATCTCACCACATAGTAAAGTAGCAGACTATACTGAAATTTACCAGTAATACTGTTTATGGAAAAATGCAGTAATAAATGAATAAATGAGGCTCAAATAGGATAGTAGCTTCTGCTGCAGCTGTGAATGAAACTACAAGACTAAGGTCCCAGGTAGACTACACCACCACCTACTGTCACTAGATGGAATATCCAAGTCCTCTTAATATAAAAGCACCAAAACGATTGCTTAAAGAGTGCAATGTTACCACAAAACAAATTAAATAAACTACCCAGACAAAGTGATTTCAAATATTAGTGACCTTTAAAATGATTTAAAGTACAAAGTCAAGGAATAAAGCAGAAATAAAGTATTAGCTCTCTAAAGCAGTTAACTGAAGTGCACAGCAATAAGAAGCATGATTAATTCAGGACCCTCTTAGAGTGTGGAGAGGTCACAAAGCAGATGGGAGGTCTTGTAAAATGAGTGGGAAACTATTTGTAGTAAGAGAGATTTACTCAAGAGCAATGCTGTTTTTTTTGTGGGCACTAAGGTTTGCAGATATATAAAAAAACAATGGATGGTAAAAGTACCTAAATAGCTTACACAACAGACAATAGCAAAGAAAGTGGAGAGAGAGAGAGAGAGAGAGAGAAAAAGAGAGAGAGAGAGAGTGACTTTGGAAGTCAAATTACCATAATGGGTGGAAATAAGAGACCCAGCCTTTTAAAATCACAACAAGAAAAGTGTGGGAGGGTTGAAGAAAACTTCAGTCTGTAAGAAGCAGACTAGCTACAGAGAGATCCAATTAAATAAAACCAGTTTTGGAGCTTTAGTCCTATGATTCTGAACTATTATATCATATCTTAAAGAAAAACAGAAGCTCTTCTTTACACAAAAAAACATTCTGAAAGAATGTGACTCCTTTCCTGGGAAATGAAAGCGTCCTCTAATTCCTAGCATACCATTTACTGGTTCTGAAAGACTTACACATGCAGTACATTTTAAGAAATGCGCTTACTGTTTTATTTTCACATTTTCCTACCCTTTGGTGAAACTTATAAATGGAATTCTAGCACACAAAGATCTAGCTTCAATCCAGAACTTTTTTCTTTTCATAAGTCCAGAATAGACTAGCTAAATTCCAGACCCTAACCTCTCATTAAAGACACAACATAATCATAATGACATTTATCCTAAACTTCTAAAAATGTGCTTCTCATAAGCCATCTTTTGGTGTGCAGGTAAGAAAGTCAAATGCACTATCAGCTACCCATCATCAGGATAGGCTCAGCTATGCTAGAATGGTTGGCAGAGAAGGCTAGAATGATATATGTGACAGTCTCCTCTCCTATCTTGGGGGGGGGGGTAGAGGACTTCTTACTACATGTTTGGTCTGTAGTCTCGAAAGTATGCACAAATTAATAGAATGACTGGAAGGAAGAAACATATCTCTTCCTACAAATACATACAAGCATAAACTATGCAGATCTGAATTCACACCATATCTCTTTTTTCAACTTGGGTATTATGACCATCCATTGCTTACTGACAACTTCCATCTTCTGTCTGCATCTCTCATTAGTCCTAATTGTGAATAAATCCTGGGGCTCCACTACTCCAGAAGTGAGGAGGTTTGCTCTGTAGAAGGTTACACCTGGAATAACCAGAATAACTGGGGAATTAAGCATAGCAGAGGGAGGCTGGCTACAAATCTTGAAAAAAACTGCAGTGGTTAGGCAGATTAGCTTTAAATAAGTTCTATATAAAAAAGTAATGCAGACAATAGAAAGGAAAAAAGAAAAACAAAAATGGAATCCATTACGAAAGCTAAGAATGTGGTCATTCAGAAATCATTTCTTTGATCATAGCACATCTATGCCATTCATTGAAATGGCACAGACAGAAAACATTTTTTTAAATGGGCACCCCCTCATATCCCTCAGCATTAAAAACTTACATATTCCAGCTACATGGTCATACAACATTGAGCAAAGAAGAGTATCTCCAAAGCAGTCTACTCTAGCAAAAATCAGTCCTTGTTTTCACTCCAATAAGAGCACACACATAGCTGGCCTTAAGCATAGGCCAACTAAGGAGCTGCCTAGGGCGCTGCTGTAGTAGGGATGCTTTTCCAGTATTTATTTGGTGTAAGTAGACCAGGATGAGGGCATCAGGTGGTGTGGTGGGGGGCGCCGTGGAGCCCTTTTGGCTAGGGCACCAGTTAACCTAAGGCTTCTCCTGAGCACGCAACTAAATTCCAATGAACTATGGGTTGAAGATGCATGAGACAGCATATGCATGGATGTGTCACTTTTTGCTTACTCTTTAATGTACTTTTTTAATATGTAACTTCTTTGAAGGATGTGTTTAAGGGAGCAAAAATTCTTCTACTTCCAAAAATCATTAGTTCATAGGAAGCTCCTGAATTTAGGCCCATCTCAACAATAAGCATGCTTGCAACAGTGCCTGAGAGATTCAGGCCCTTGATTATAAATGTAAATACGTCCTGGATATTTGTGAACATGCTGATTTCTGACCAACTGAGAACACTATCAGCATCCTAATACTGATTATTGCTAAACAGATCTAATGGGACATAAATAAAAATGAACTTTAATTAATTATTTTCACAGGTTTAAAAATGACATCGGTCACTGCTGATCACCTGCTGTTGTTCACATAACTTTGTACTGACTTCTTTGGGAAAGGACCACTATACCAGTTTGACTAATATCTCTTCCAAAGAGCACACATAGTTAAATTAATGAGATTATTATTCCACACAGGCAAATGTGGTTCATGAGTCCCACAAAGCTTCATTTTGTCACATTTTTTTTTAATTTGTGAATTCACTTGTTTAGTACCTTCCTAACTTAGAAGCCATTCCATGTGCAGACACTGTTTTGGTTTGCATCTGTAAATGATTTATTGCAAACTTACTATAAACATTAAATGTACCATACCATGCTTTTGGATCCTGCCCACTGAACTCTCAGACATGCCATCTATAGATCACAGATATGTGTGAGATCAGTCTTGTTCACATTACACTACTTAGTGGTGTGCTTTGGCTTATTCTTGCACTGTTTCACCAAAAACGACCATGTCATCCAGTCTGTCAGTGGCTAGTTAAAATCAGCCTATAGTATCTCTATTATACTGACACCAGATGCTAAGAATACTATTGACAAAACCAGTCTTTTTTCTTGATTTGTTCTCTAACACAAATGTTATCCTATTAAGGGGTTGCATCATATCCTATCCTGGCAAGCATTGGGTGTAAGGCCCATAAACAATTGATAGACCTGACATCAGTCTATGAGAGGTGTCATCAACCTTTCCCATCTCAAATGTATACTTCTTGTTATCTCACTAGTACTGTCTAGAAACCACAGAGCAATACAAACATTTAGATCATCACTTATTCCTTATAGGAATGCTATTCCTTGTAGGAAGGTGTTAAATAAATCTATGGACAACAAATATAAAGACAGTCGTATCTTGACTTTTACTGTTGACTATCACATCATTAATGTTATTAGAGATATCTGGGCCATAATTACTGAAAGCTAATATGTAATGGACATCCTTGGAGAAACCCTTTCTTTTGTGTAGAGGAAAGTCAGAAACATCAGGAGTTGGGTTGAAGGTAGGCCCAGACCACATGATATATTCACCAATAAGTGTGGAGGCAACTGTGTCTTTTGTCAGCACATGCAGGAGGGAGACATATTTTCTGCCCTTATTTGAAGAAACTGATTAAAACTAATGTAGGAGGTGATTGTAACTCAATGCAGGTGGTTTATAGGATGAGCTGCAATGCCTGTGAAGTATTTTATATGGGGAAAATGCTCAACAGACTTGAAATATGGATTTCTGGTATTAGAGCTAAGTTCAAGAATAATGCACTGGCTCGGCACCTGCAGCTTCACAAAAGACACGCTGGCTTTAAATTTCAAATTATTGACCGTGTGGACCTTTCGGAACTGAAAGGAGACAGCCCTAATCTTTTAGAAAAATGTAAGCTACTGTGGCAGTTGAAACTGAACTCTTTCAGAAAACCAGGGCTGAATTATTTATTGCTCCATAAAAATCATAACTGCCACTCTGTTTAAAGGAATATTAAAAGACTGATATTGGACTGATTAATGATGACATTACTGGCTAATACTGTTAAAGCAAATATCAAACACTGTAAATATTTTACAATGAAAATAAATTACATTGGTGCTGTTTTCTGATATTGATATATATATATATATATATATATATATATATATATATATATTTGTGTGTATGGGAACACTTCACAATGCCAAAATCCTGAAAGATTGAATTTCATATGACCAAGACCATATGACTGAACTTTCAGAATCCTGACATTGTGAATGGAGATTTGCATACGGTGTGGAATGGGAGATTTCCCTTTTCCTCACTGTAGTGTGATCTCAGATTTGTAATATTTAAGTAGCAGGGCTGTGGGGGGTGCAGGGGGGCTTGCCCCCCCTGCAGAAACATTGAAATTGTTTTTTTTTTTTTTTTTTTGGATTTGTTTCAGAATTTTGATATTCTAAAACATCGATCATATGGTCTCGATCATATGAAATTTGATGTTTCGGAATTTCGAGATTTTGAAGTGAATCCATATATATATATATATATATATATATATATATATATATATATATATATATATATATATATTGGCATTTATTTATATTTTAGCATGCTTTAACTGTTAAACATTCTCATATTTTTAACTGTTTTTTAATATTTTTTGCTAACTTATTACAGAGATTTGATGTTACTTTAGATGTTAGATATTTGTATTCTTAATAATTTTAGGTTACTATGTTAGCTTTATACAATTCAGGAGGTAGTCTGCTAAATGTGTTATAGAGAAGTTACCTTATTTTCTGACTGGGATTAAGTGGTTTGATGGCTCAGGTTTCTATTTTCTATTGTGGCAAACCTTGATTATAATACTTAATATGTATCTAGCATATTATATACACAAGCCACGTTATTTTTCCATCAGCTCTTCTGGTTTTACAGGTTTAGTTTCCAAATAAGGTGACATTATTTCAATTCCAAACAGGGCAATTAGTTGCATCATTTCTCTTTAGAGCCATTTGAGTGGGGCTGTTAATGCTAGGCGCATTCACACAGGATTATCTTCATGACAGTTTTTTAATTAATTAATTTATTAAACATTACTTTGTTCAGCACATATCTGTAATTGCAAAAAGCACATGGTTCAGCTGGTTTAAGTCCATATGGTATATTTCTGATGGCTTCACATATAAGGGTACATTTGTTTTCAAATGAGACTATTCTCTTGAGTGTACTCTTACACGTTGAAACTAAATGTTTTCTTAGTTAGATGCCACACTTTAACAGATACCTATGGCATGAGTACTTCATTTTTAATATTTATCACTGAATTTCCACCTTAGCAATTATAGTTTTGGTTTTCATCCAATTAGTTTTTCACTTGTAGATTTATACTCATGTTCATTCATTTTATAATTTGTTATTGACACACAAACCTGATGAAGTATTTATGGCATTGTATTAGAAAAGTACCTCACAGGCTGATCTGTGCAGAAGTGGGTATAGCCTTACTGACTGACAGATGAAATGGGCATGCTGTGGTATGGAAAGATTACAAGTATTTTTTCCTTTGTTTTTGCAGGGTGGCAAATCCCCTTGCACCCCCTATGTGTGGGGCTCCACCTCACACATCCCCCACAAATTAAATATACCAACTCCAAGATCATACTATCTTGAGGAAAAGGGCAAACTATGAATAGACAATGAATATTCATGCTGCCATCGGTATGAATAATACTTTATTTTCACTGATTGTTGGATGGTGGGCAGGGTTTGGGTGGGACTTGCTACTGCGCATCCTGAGAGGTATGTTTCTAATACAAAGCCGTATTTATTTGATTCAAAAGACATCTTTGTTAAAAGTGGTTTATATTTATTAATATTTATTCTGATATATGTTTAGTGGTAGATCTTTTTGCTAGTTAGTTAGCTAATCATTTTGTTAGTTAGTTAGTTTCTTAAATAATAATATTTGGATTATTTGGTGTTAGCCAATCACGGCCGACCTTGGGCATAGGCGAACTAGGCGACTGCCTAGGGCGCCATAAAGGCCGGCCTTGTAAACGGCGCAATTTTTTACTTTTTTTTTTATTTTAATTAATTTAGTCCATTCTTTCTTTCTTCTCGGCACCTGCTTGAGGGCACCGGAACCACAGAGCAAAGGAGGTTGGTGAGCGCCCTCCCACTAATACAGCATCTCGGTTTTAGCGTCTTTTACTTTAAGGAGAATCATGTGTACACACGCCAATGTGGACGTAAATTCATTTTGCAGGCGCGCGAAATGTAATTAGTAGTTTTGTTAAGAGGGATTTAAGTTCGTGTGTGCTTGTTTGGCCGTTCGGTTTAGAAAGAAGGTAAGTGTATGTGTGTGCAATTTAAATTGTTCACTTCTGTATGCATGAGAAAGTGTGTGTGTGTATGTATGTATATATGTATATGGAATTTAAGTTAGCCATTCTGTTTGTATGAGATAAAGTGCATGTGTGTGTTACTATATGTGAGAGAGAGAGAGTAGGTGTGCATGTGTACAATTTAAACTAGTGGTTCCGTTCATTTCTGTATGAGAGACAGTGTGTGTCTGTGTGTTGTATGAAAGAGTAGGAGTGTGTGGAATTTGAACTAGTTGTTAGTTGTATGAAAGAGAAGGTATGTGTGCGTTGCTATGAGACAGAGTAGCTGCTTGTCTGTTGCATAAGTGGTGTTTTATGTTGATGCCTGGATGGTTGGAAGAAGTGGCTGAAATACACGGAAGGTGATACACCTATGGAACAGATGCATGATTCCAGTCTTTACTATCTGATCATAGTTTTATGTTCCAGTGACTGTTTCTTTTATACCAAACCACCGTATAGCCACATTGTTGTGCTGCAAATGATAGTGGCTGTTCTTTTCTGCATGGTGCAATTTAAAAAGCATATTTATTCACAGGTTGACCTTCAAGAAATTGTCAGTATGATTTTTTGTTGGCTTCTGTAGAAATGAGTATGCATTCTTAAATGGCAAACAGCTAAATGGTGTTTTTATTGAAATAGCTGGTAAGTCTGAAACAAGAACTTACCATAATTAAAAGATTAAAGGGTGCAAGAAAGGAGACCTGTTCTGAGTGAAAGTAAAAGTTATAAATTGTCAAAGCAGACAAATAATTGGGGAATCTGGAGCATGAATGTAAAGTATCAAAAATATAAAGCATAAGATACTTAATAGTTCATTTGTATGACTTTGTAAGTACCCCCACAGGTCTGCCAAGATCTAGGGAAAGACACGTGTCATTTACCTGAACACACCTACCATTGTTTTATACATGTGCGATAGGGTAGAAGTTGTATAGTTAAAATACACATGCTTGTTGTTTCCTTGGGGGGGATGCTTTGCATTTCCTCAGATCAAAAGCTTTTCTGATATCTTTTCAGAAAACCATCATAAATCAGTGTGTTTAGTTCAGTGGATTTTCCTGTAAATATTGGACCAGATTTTAATTCAGGATTTGGTACAGTTTTAGAGAATCTACATTACTGAAATGTGAGTTCTGAGATGCTTCTCCTTTTGTGAGGGAGTTTAACTGGTGGGAGGTAGTAAAGACTTTCCCATCTTGGTGTTGCTCAATTTTCCATGAAAGCAAGTGCATTCCATAGAGCGATAGATCACAAAGCAAATTTGGCAAGATGCTGCTAAGTTGTCATTGCCAAAACATGACTGACAAAGAAGCTGGTGTCTGATAACATCCTTTATAAAGCTAGATGGACACAGTTAATTGGTTAATAGAAGTATTATGACTGTTTTGTTGATTAATGCCTTTATAGGCCATGGTAGCATTTCTTTATTTTATATATTTGCCTCCATTTGGCTGACCTGGTTAACAAGTGCCCAAGTGTTCCTTTTCAGGGGTGACTCAGGAGTACTCTTCTTAATGACTTGCAGAAAGTTGCACAGTAGGAAAATGGAGATGGATGGAAATGGACACTTTTTTGGATATAAGAAGCAGCTTATTAACAAGTCAATAAATGAGAGAGCCTCTAGAAAAGTGTGTAATGTAATTAATAAAGGTATAATTCCTGGAGTGTGTCTGTGTCACTTCCTTCGAAATGTTGTTGTACTCTTGCATTATAGAAATAGTACTATTGTATTAAGCGCTGTCAACCCACACTTGAGTAGGCCCATAGAAAGTGGATGAAGGGAGTGCCAGTAGCTGTTAAACATATATACAGTCCTCAACTGTTGGCTCATGGCTGGCATGTATAGGTAAATCTGGCACATGAGTAGCTTGTTATTATATTCCCCAGAAATGTCAGTGTGCTGCTAGAAATGTAGGGGGCTGTTAAAATATAACTGATAATGTCACCTGAACACATCCAGATATGTAGATATATAAATATAAATAAAATATATAAATATGTAGCAGTAACATCTGCATCCTGGACAGTTTGTATGTCAGATACAGGTCAGGTATATAAGGAACTATCAAAACCCATTTCACAATTTAACGGACATTGCCTAGTGTAATAATACATGTAGGGGATATATACCTGCAGTCAATAGGAATGTAGTATAAACTATAAGTACATAAAGTTGTTAATGGAGGTATCTTTTTACACCCTACTGTATGTGCATAAACAATGAAATTCCACACCTCAATGGGTATGTCTAATCTCAAAACATTTGTTGGGACATATGTCCTATTGGTTTATAAATATCTGCATTTACTTTGATGCATGTGCCCTGTTCAAATACCACAATCTTGCTGGCCTGTTGCCACCAATCAATCCTGCATGCTGTTGGAATGTCCACTGTTGTTCTATATATGCATGTGTTATGCCTGCTGTTCAACTGTTGGAACTCTGGTGTGTTGGGTTAATGGGAATATTACTGCATGTTGTTACAACTAATTTGGAATGCTGTTGGCTGTTACCAACCCATATTGTCAATAAATCCTCCTAAACATAGAACGTATGGGAAGGCCGGTCCCAGCGGACCCACCTCAGCTGGCGATGGCACCTGGCACCAGAAGGTCTGGTGCCCAGCCTGGGACCTCCTCCTCCATTGGCCCTGTGCCACCTTTGGGTGGAAGCGCTGCAAGGGGATGGGGCTCATCCCCCCTTCAAGTGTGGCCGGAGGAGGGCCACCTATCACCCTCTGAATGGTCCGGGCTGTGGTGCATAGGAAATCGAGTGTTCAGTCGCTGATCCTCTATGCCAGCTTAAGGCACGTGTGGCGTGACTCAAGTGTGAGCCTGCCCCTCCTACGCAGCCCCCAGCACAGCCACCCTCTGTGCTGTGAAGGTGCAGTGGTGACTGCCCATGGGTGGGGATTTCAGTTCCACTGTTGCCATCTGTGGGCTCATTGGCTTCCGATTTCCAAACATCCTTCCCCGTCAATGGTGTTCACCCACCACATGTGTCATATTCTGCCCCTGTATGCATCTTGTTTGTCTTGTCTGTTTACCTCCCCAACCTACCTCCCCAAATATACCTACTTCCCCTACCCCACATTCCACTAACACCTGCAAAAAAAAAAAAAAGGCAATCTGCTCCCAAAAAAAAAATACGCCCCATACATAGCTGCCCATTTTGCACACCTGTCCGCTGGACACATAAACTGATATTTAATTGGCAGTACAACATACTTTGTTGTCCTCACCCCTCTCTCAGGAGTGGAAGGTTTCAAATTTCCCTCCAAATTTCTAGCATATGCACAGATGTTGCTGTTAAAGAAATGGGCAGCAATAGACCTTCCCTACACCCATCCTGCACATCCCGAGCTGTTTTCCCTGCTGTCTTTCCCTCTTTGTGCCCCTTTTTCACCACTTTCCCTTCTTCCCATTTTCTTTTCTTTCAAAGAAATGAGTGCGGGTGTTATCGGGAGTAAGCACTTTTAAGCAGTAGTTAGTGGGTTTGCGCGAGTGTGCATTTGTGTGTGCTTAGCTAAGTATTGTTAAGCTTCATGAAAACTTGTGCAAACCCGCTTACAACTGCTTAAAAGTGCTTTAATCACCCTGCATGTGAGGGCCCTTGTTCTGCTCAGCAGCAAAATAAAACACCACTGTTAGTCTTGAACCCTGGACCTTGGACACACTACACTGCATGAAGTACCACTAAGCCACATTAGATATGCAGCAGGTTGTTGCTAAAATATATATATCATGCATCAGAATGAGTGAATGTAAAGGAAATATAGGAATGCCATAACACAAAACCTGTTCTGTGGAACTTTACCAGCAGTTGTTGTGGAATTGCATTACATGACTGTGATAACAGAACCAGACATTCTAGCAGTAAATAATGTTACAGCAGCACTTTACAACCCCCACACAGTATCATAGCAGGACAATCCCACCCAAACGTACAAAATACCTGTGTGTTCAGGATCCAGCAAGGATGTAGGTAGGCATACTCAGTACTGGAATTGTCCAGTTTTCATGAGCATCCTGTGATAATGTCAACAATAAAAAGGCACAAACTGTGCAAAATGAGTACATTAATATTCACAGTATAGCAGTTCACAAACAGTTGATGTGCCAAATGAATACATCTCAATAACTATGCATGCATGGCAGCTAATTGTATAAGTAGAAAAGAAACTACATACTCCCATGTATCTTGTGTTAGCATTTATAGGGGTGAGTACAATTCTACACTGACAACTGTGTACTGGAATTGGCAACATTGAGGTCTGAGTACAACATTCAAATCACTGGCTACACATCTAGCTTCAGATATAAGAAGTATACCAACCTTCTGACTTACACAACGGTGTCCACAGCAAACAAGCATGGGCCCCACTTTGGAAAGCTGAAAGGGCTATGCCTACCTGACTTAGCAATTTATAGCACTGGGTTGCTATGACACTGAGTAGTGCAATTACCACCCAGCAGGCTGCATGCAATTACCAAATGGTGGCCACCGATTGGTGCAGAGGCCCTCACATGCACATGTGCAGATACCTATAAAAGTAGGCTGTACTTGCTGTCCACACATGCGATCATTTCATTGCAGCTATGGAGAGAGAGAGAGAGAGAGAGAGAGAGAGAGAGAGCAAGAGAGAGCAAGAGAGAGCAAGAGAGAGAGAGTGAGAGCGAGAGCGAGAGAGAGAGAGAGAGAGAGAGAGAGACATCTACAACAACAGCAACTGCAACAGAAAAAAAAGATATTAAAAAATATATATATATATATATATATATATATATATATATATATATATATATATGTTAAAAAAAGATATTAAAAAAAATACAAAACACACGGAACTGACAAATACAAACACATACAAAGCAAAGGTATGTAAAAGATATATATTTACTGGCATGTAGTAGATGTTTTTGAAGAGTACGCTACATACTTTGAATCACCCATATGTGGCAGCAGTACATATCTATGCACAGATGCCCTGCATAACTGCTGCCATGGAGAAATCAGTGTGTAGCTGTGTGCATTGGGATATGACTGCGACATATGTAGTTCAGCATTAAATGTCAAACATCTGATCCATGTTATCTGTGTTCTGTACAGTAGTGTGTACAATGTCTGTTTGGGGGAGTAGCGCATACAGTTATATAAACATGGATGTGACAGAGTAACAAATGCATGATAGTCATATTAACGTTTAGCTTAGCATTGGCAACAGCTGTACTAGGCTAGTATACTAATCTAGCATTTGCAGCTATATATACACCCTCTAATATTACTGTGTGCTCACATGTGACACCTGTTCATGTTGCAGCAAGGCCCAACAGGTCAGCCGTGAGGTCCACAGACATACAACAGTGTGAACCTTGTGTGTGTATGGCACACACATATGGAGAGATATGTCTGTGTCAGATATACTAGCATCTGTACATGTGCATAGAGCAAGGGACATACTGCAACTGTTTGTGAAGGGTGGACATATATATGCTGGTGAAGGTTATGTGCATATTTCTATGTAGGTTGTAGTGTGTGGCAAACAAGACAGTATACAGTGCTGGTATATGACATGTGGTGGTTAAACGCTGTGGGTATGATTTGTCAGGTTTGCAGTGTTGCAGCCAGTGAGGCCTGCTAAAGCTACATGGGCTGAGAACACCTTCAATGTATTCTGCACAACACTGTGCAATATTATTACATAACTCTATACCTCACAACCTTCGCATAATTGATATTCCCACTATGAAAGGTGGACTGTATATGTGCCTATATGTATATCTATATGTACAGCAATGGGTGTTTATATGTAAGTGTATATATACATATATATATATATATATATATATATATATATATATATATATACACACACACACACACACACACACACACACACACACACACACACACACACACACACACACAGAGTGACAGGGTCATATTTACTACGACAGATGCCTGGTGACAAAGCCATGGACTCAAGCTCAATGTTGACACTGCATTGGCATCCCTTCTGGCAAAAACTCCGTACCCATGAACTACCACATAGGTGGTAGTCTACGTAACACCGAAAGTGTGATAAGAAACCATGGGACACAGGTGGACAGTAGTCTCCCCTTTGATAATCACAGTGCCACACTAGTCATGTAATCTGTCTACGTGGCAAACCTCATCACAAAAGGCCTGTCATCCAGGGAAATATAGGTCAGTCTTCCCCTCTACTCATCACACATAAAACCCATTATAGAGTACAATGCCTCATGGGGTATGTACCTCACAAGACATCTACAGCAACTGGAAAGGCCACAGACATACCTCACAAAGAGTAATACCGGCCTCAAACAGATGCCCTATGCAGACCGTCTCAGAAAACCACAGGTAGACTGTGTTGCATACCGACTACCCAGAGGTGACCTCTGCCTAACATACAAAGCTATGTCAAACCCAGAGCTATTGGACATGCTCCACGTAAACAGATCACAATCCCTACCAGCTACACGCTCTAGGGACCTAAACCTTGTCACCTCAATAGACAGAACATGCTGGAGGGATAGATTCCTATCTCAGAGACAACCCATACTCTGGAACAAACCACCTATCAATAGCAAACCATGCTCTTCATTAGCAATCATCATGAATAATCCTGATGATTGGATGGGAGATAGGAAATACACACCGGGAATGAACTCTGTGGCTCTGCTGGACAGGGGCATGTGAAATTAAATTACATGTGTATCAAAGGTCAGGGTAGCATATGGCTAGGCTTCTATAGGCCCTAGGGCCAATAGCCTATTACCTACCTATGAACTGATACACACCCACATGTACTTGTTGCAATAATTGCTATGTGAGGTTGACTGAGTGTGATGGTGAATGTGTTGGTGAATGTGTCGAGGTTCTGTAAATGTGTGATAGCTTAGTGGGAAACTGTTTCTGTCATGCTATTTTGTGTCCTAGCTCTGATCCCAGCAAAAGATGTGTATGCTATTGCTAGGCAGAAAAAGCAGTATGGCATATGGTCTGACGTAGTCCCTTGGTGTGGACTGGGGTGTGCCATTGTAGGCTAAAGCAGTACATGTATGCTTATTGATTGGTACTTCTGGTGAATCCAAATCCTATATGAACTGTAGTACTACCTGAAGCTGAAGGCCTAAACAGCACAGTATGGTGTATGTCCACATTGCTTGGAAACACTGTTATGTGTGTTCCCTGTAGTCCTCAATGATTACATACCTCAGGCATAATGTTTTGTAAGTACTGACACACATTACTGTATGGTGCACAGGTAAAGCTCATCTGGGTTGCCATACCTTTGTGTCTTGTACGTAAGTCTGATGTATGTGTGAGTATGCCTGTAACATGCCCTTGGTCATATGTGTGTTACAGGATATAAGTGCGTATCTAGCAACATATATAGTCTAGTACAGCAATATGCCACCTATACTAATGAATGTGCATATATGTTAGGCAGGGGTTTGCCATAAACAACAAGTGTGGTATACTGGTAATACTGTAACTGGACTTTACAATCATTGCAATGGATGACATATTTCTTTATGCATTAGCTTGATATATACCTCCTGTGGCTAGGTGGTGCATTGTGTCGCATACAGTGTGACATGTACTGTTGTATAGTCTTACATACTGGTTTCTCTTTGTTGCTGTGCAGAACATGGTTTGATATATAGAGTGTGCCAGGCACTGACAGGCAGTTGTGGTATGAGCACTGATATGTGGTATTGAAAGTGTGTATCCTCTGACAGACAATAGGTTGCTATATATGGCAGTTCAGTGATATCTGTACTTTAGAATGTTGTGTGCCACATGACTTGCTCACACATATTGTTTCATTGTCTTGCAGGGTCATGGCCCACCATCACAATCCGACATATAGCCCAGCCGAGGATGAGCAGATAACAACCAGCCTGGTTCAGCACTACGCCCTGCTGTTCTCAAGGACCAGCCAGGACCAGCATGAGCGGACTGCACTGTGGGAAGATGTTGTTTGTTGGGTAAATGACATAGGCTTGCATAACCAGACATATGAGCAGGTACGCCATCACTGCAGTGATTTACTTAGACATGTCCGGCAGCATGTGTCTGATGTCCATAGACAACATCTTGCCACAGGTGGTAGGGTAGCCATCCATCCCCCCTCACCAGAGTGGAGGAGCTGCTCCTCAGCCTGGTGGCTCCTGGCCAACAACAACAACAACAGCAAACATGTATCATCATGGAGGCTGGCGCCACCCAGCGAGTTGACACAGAGCATGCAGGTAACATAGCATATCTGTAGACTACTGTTACCTCTATTGTTAGATCATGCATATGTGAGATGTGTACTGTGTAGTTAGAAGATGTGGAGCCTGGTGTTGTGCAATGCTGATAATTTGGAACATAATCTGTAGGCCTGTGACTGTCAACCATTGTACTACTGTAAGATTGCAAACCCACAGTAGCAATGCCACAGTTGTTGCCACTGACAAACTGTCTCATATCCTTGTAGGTCCCTCTGGTGTGACAGCAAGTCAGCAAGCCCATGCTGGTGAGTGTGTTCTACATTTAATATTGCATAATATATGTGCATGTCATAGGTAGGGTGTAGTTCATGTACACGTAATACACCTACGCATAATGCATGCTGTGCATGCTTGCTGTGAGACTATGCACATCCCAGTAACATGAGTAGCTGCCTCAAACACATGCAATACACAGAGCATCCCACACAATTGTGGCAAAACTGTAGTGGACATTGGATAGGCAGAGTCAATACACATGCACACAACATACACAACATTGTCATACGCCGTACACGTTAATATGCTACACATGGCGTATTCAGACACCCGCTGTGAGGTCACACTCCAGTATCCCAAATGTCATCCACACAGCACACATAATATACCTGAGGGGTAGGGGCCTATCATGGGGCTGTGCGACACTCTGCAACACATAACACATTCATGTTAGGCAATGCTCCCTATTGGGCACCTTACAAACCCATGTAACAACTGGCTATGAAATGTTGAATGTAGCCATGGTACTGCAGTTCAGGTACAGCATGCTAGGTGCCGGTCTGGCACACATTAGTAGCCTTGAGTGACTACATGATGCTGCATGATGATGGCTCATGGTACTACACCCATCCAATTACAGTAACCACAGTACTACACATAGCATTCATTGCTATGCACCTTACTGTTGTGTGTGTGTAAACATATGCACCTATACACAATATGCATAGCAATCACCATTTGTACAAAGTGACACATATATGTATTTTAATGCTGTGGAGTGTATACGTCACATGACACACATTGGGTATGTGTGATGTTTAATGTTGCAGTTGTGTTGTAGCATGCCATGTCATGGCTGGCACTGGCATGTACACAATATGTCCTACACTCACCATAACCACTGTACAATGGCTATGTTGAGCAATGGTATTCCATCAGGTATACATGCACCACTCATCCTGTGTGTATACATAGCATGCATGTGCTAAACCTGTGTCCACAATTATCTGCTAAAGACACAGATGCTCTAATCAGAAATGGATATCTATGTGACACACAGATGCACATTCAGCCATGGTATGTATACCTGTGACTGATGGTGCACAGGACGTTGCAGAGCTTTCAATACTTGCACAGCAACGTTGTGTCCATGTACACGTTGCGTTCCAGGGTGAGGCCAATCACTGAACAACAACACACATGCATCAGAGCCATGTATACTGTTATTAGCAAGGGCTGTCTACACTCGCACTGCATGCTGTTGAGCACCACACGTCCTGCATGCTGACACGTGTGATAAGACTGTTTGGCTTGTGATACTGTACCCCACCATCAACTGCTATTGAGCATGTTCTGGATTGCTGGTGGTGTGTGTGTGTGTGTGTGCGTGTGTGTGCGTGTGTGTGTGTGTGTGTGTGTGTGTGTGTGTGTGTGTGTGTGTGTGTGTGTGTGTGTCTGTTTAGGAGTGAGTGTATTTGTGTGCATGTGTGCATGTGTGCATGTGTGCATGTGTTCATGTGTTCATGTGTGCATGTGTGCATGTGTGCATGTGTTCATGTATGCATGTGTGCATGTGTTCATGTGTTCATATGTTCATGTGTGCATGTGTGCATGTGTTCATGTGTTCATGTGTGGATGTGTTCATGTGTGCATGTCTGCAAGTGTGCATGTGTTCATGTGTGCATGTGTAATGTGTTCATGTGTTCATGTGTGCATGTGTGCATGTGTGCATGTGTGCAAGTGTGCATATGTTCATGTGTTCATGTGTGCATGTGTGCATGTGTGCATGTGTTCCAACATCATGTACAGGCCGTAAAGTGCGTTTCCTGTCTTCCTCTAACTGGTGCTGAGGTTGGGCTGGTTTACTGCAGCAGGGAACTGGATGTCACTGAGCAAAATAGAGATAATGATGATAGGTGTGTTGAGGGACAGGCAAGTTTGCCAGGGTCTGTCGTTGGGCCACCAATCAACAGAACACAAGTTTCCACCACATCCATGCACACAGTCATACTGCCAATACATCCATCACCAATGCCCTTAGCTGAGGGACAGTGTACAGTCGGCATTGGCCAGGACAGTGTGGTATCTATGGCACATGCATCACGACACAGTAGCCATACCCAGATGTCCAGGGGTTGGTGTCGGATCACTGCTGCTCATCATGCCCCTGCAGACATGCCACAGGTCTTACAACCTCACACATGTTCCAGGCTGTCATGGAGGCACAGGCATGTATGGATCGGTACACCAGACAGGGACTAAGGGCACAGAGGGCACATAACACTGCTGTCATTGACAGTATCTGTTATCTAGCAGGTGCCATCCGTGCTTACACTGAGGTCACTGATAGACATTGGGGTGAGACATTAGATGTCCTCCGCAATGTCATTTCCATGTGTTAGGACAGTGCGGGATGGTTGAGACATCGATGTGGACGTATGCCATCAAAATCAGCAGCTGGCATTCGCCGCAGATGTCCCTCAAGTCACAGCCGCTCCTGTAGTGCCAGTATCAGCCCCAGCAATGTTGGGGGTGGGCTGTCCATAGACCGTCCTAGAAGACCACGTGCACGTGGCTCTGGACATTCCCAGCAGGGACCTGGTTTCAGTGAATATCTGTCCACCTCTGAGGATAGTACCCAGTCTGGCTTAGTACCTGATACTGTCAGTAACACACCTGCCAGGCACAGGTACTGTGTCCGTGGCCAGAGACGGTGATCTGTAAAGCCTGGCAGGTACAGTCTGTGGCTGTCCCACAAATACCCGTATATGGCAGCCACATGGTGGAACTGTGTGCATGCAGACACACACACACATAAACCAGACACCTAGGGCTAATACATACCCACACACAGTACATCAACATTGGCCCATAGCAGTACACTTGGCCGTCTCACACACACACACACACACACACACACACACACACACACACACACACACACACACACACACACACACACACACAAATACATGTTGATTGTATGGCTCACTGTAGGCCTCTGGAAAACCAACAACACACCCTGTGCATATGATGAAACCTGTGCCACCTCCTATCATCTGCAACATTGATGCAGGAACAGGCTACCATGGTGCTGCTGCACAGGGTGACTTTACAGCAGTATAGCAATGTTAGCATGTTGTCAGCAGTAGAGTGTAATGATATCCTTGAAGGTGTAGCTGAGCAGGCATGATGCATTAAAGCTATGATTGTCAATGTAGTATTGTTTACACCAGTGTTAGTTCCAATAGTGTATTGTCCGCCCACGTGCCACTTGGCTGATGTGTGTAGTATTGGCAGCATGTGTTAGAGAGTGGAGAGTACGTGTGGGATGTGTGTAGCACAGATTTGCAGGTGTACATTTGTGAACATGGTGGAGGTGCATTGTTTGCATGTACGTGCATAGTGGACACATGGGCAGGGTGACATGCCCTGTGTTACACAGTAACACTCCATAGTTTCTATTGGTGGCCAGTATGCATTGTACTACACACGTTTTGAAACGTTGCGTATGACATGGTTTGACACTGTGCTGTGGGTGATACTGTTACTATCTTTTATTGTTTTGCATTCTGGTAGTATACATAACCTCAACAGCCTGACCATAAACAATCGTTAGATGATGTCTTGACAACTGACATACAGATGTAGGACACACAGTAGCATTTGGATCCTTCAGGTACTATACTATGCCAGTAACCAGTGGTATTCACCTGCACCCATTCCTGAGACCACTCCTGTTTGGCATATAGATCTCTTAGGTACAAGCAATCACAGTAGGTATATGTCCGTCCATGTCTGGAAATGCATACTGTGGCCTATAATGCATTCTCCAGATGACACACACATCCTCCACAAGGGTATCATACAGACAGATACCTGTTGTCAAACCCATACTGTAAAGCTATAAGCTGACCAAAGCATAGTCATCCACCTTTACAAAACATAGTATCCCCACAGTACCACATAGGTAGTAGCCACCAACATGTTGAACAGGTACCGATGTGTACATGCAGCCAAGTGTTACGTTATCTCTACTTTGGAAATCACATTTCCAAAGGTATTTTGAAATCCCTCGCTGGATCACATAATCAATAAGGGGTCTGCATGCATATCCACAAAGGTTGTTGTACACCTATAATGAATAGCCATCATTGACAGACTTTGCTGCATTTGAACAGGTCTGTAATATACCTCAGCCATAAACCCTCACTCACACAATTCAATAGAAACCGTAATGAGTGTGTGTGACACAGATGACCTAGGCCAGGGATGACTGCAGTGGCTGGCCTTGTCACAAGCATACAGATGTGGCCTAAGGTCTGGAAAGTGGCAGCACACTCTGGCAAAGATAACAGATGTGTTCATGGAGAAAGCAGGGTTCCCACCTATGAAATAATTGAGGTCACATGTACGTATATGTATTTGCCACACAGTTACCTGACATGTGCAATGCACATACTGTTGTCATACTGATATGTCATACAGTAGTAAAGGCAAAACCCACAACACGTTGACCAGCAGTGTCACACACATAGAGCACACAAACACAAACACACTCACCAAGTGCAGGATTCTAACCCCTACCTAACTACTTTATGATAATAGAGCAGTACACATTAAAACGGCATGCTATACACATTACTGGACGTTTCCCTTTACACAAGTATATTTGTAGGATGGTGACATCATCAGACTTGACAAAGATAAGTATACCACTTTTAAGGTGTTTTACTACTCTCCAAAAATGGTTGCTCCTCTCCATAGAGATCACACACAAACACACACACAGTTGTCAAGTGCAAGATTCAAACCCCTACCTAACTACTTCATGATACTAGAGGAGTTCGCATTAACACGACGTGCTATATACATTACTGGGAGGTCTCTTTTCCACATGTATATTTGTAGGATGGTGACATCATCAGACTAGACAAAGTGGGTTACATTAGGTGAGATTAGGTGGACTACATAGAAGGAATGTCTAAACACTTTGGCCATGTGATCATCAAAGGAGAGTTTACTATCTACCTGTGTCCCCAGGGCCATAATGACTTTCTCCGTACATACTGGATTACCACCTATGTGGTAATTTGTGAGCACTTTGTTTTATCTAAAGGGGATGACTATGCATTCTTTGGTATTCTGCTTGAGGGCATTGTTTTGACACCAGGTATCTGTCTCTGTAAGACCCTTCTGGAGGATGTCTGTGTCAGCCGTAGAGTCAATTATGGACCACAGTTAGCAGTCATCTGCAAACCTGTTCAGCCATAATCCTCCTATGCTTGCCTGTACCTCTGAGCAGTATCTACTGAACAGGTGGGGTCCCAGGACCAAGGCTGTGTGATGCCATTTGTGACTGGTTTAGAGTCGGACATGGCACCCACAACCCTGAATATGTGTGTTTGATCTGTGAACCACTTGGCCACCCATCCTGTGACATAGCTGTTAATGTTTCAAGCTGGTAAGCTTGTCCATGATAACAGAGTGGGGAATGGTGTAGAAAGTCCTTAGAGAGTTCCACGTGGGGTGTGTGGACTACTTTTACCTCCATCTATGTCCTTGGTAACTGTTTCAAATAAGTCAACTAGGTATAAGAGGCAGGATCTGCCTTTAGCAAGGGCAGGTTGAGTAGAGTCCAGTGTCTGGAGGTCCCCAATGTCTCTGTTTATGGGTTCCATGATAATTTGCTCCATAGCTTTGCAGACCAGGCTGAGTAGACCTATAGGGCAATGGTTTCCAGGTTCTGTTGTGGCACCCCCTTTGTGGAGCTGGATGACTGTTGGTGTATGCCATTCTTTGGGTACATAGCCTGTAGTACGATTGAGTCTGGACAGTGACTGTAGGTGAGGGTGTAGTTCCTTTTCGGGCTGGTGTAAGATGCAGCCTGGGACACCATCCAGTCCCATTGATGCTGTGTTCTTAGCTTTGGAGAGGGCTGTCTTTACCTGCATGTGGATGAAGTCGTGGGCTCTGCATTCTTTTGGGATGGACACAGGCCTTTTTGGCGGTGATGGGGGGAGTTTGAACTGAACCTGTCCCCCAGGATATGGGCAATGTAAGTTGGTTCAGTGTATTTCTTGCCATTTTTCAGTAGCTGACAGCATATTTGGAAGTTGCCATCTACATGTTTGGTATAGCTAATGAAGGCTTTGTGGTTGTTATTCTTACATTCCTTGGCAATTTGTCTTTAGAAACTGGCCTTGGATTATTTTATGAGTGATCATTGTTTCTTCCTAATAATGATCAGTGATGCCTTTCCTTTTGTGAAGTTTGCTCTATCATGTGTTTGTTTCCTCCTGCTGTTGTCTAGCTTATTTATGGTCGATGACCACCAGACTGGTTTCTTATTTTGGGAGGAGTGCATCTTGGTTTTGTTTGGGATGTCTCGATCAATGCATCCCTGTAGATGCTCATAGGATGCACTTATAAATGATTTGGCAGATTGTATAGCATTATTCTATAGCAAGGGGGCTTTGGAACTTTCCACTTTGTTCTTGGGAAGTGTGCAGTTTGCTTTTGAAAATGTTTTCACAGTGGTTTCATTGACTGGTGGGGGGGGGATGTGGATGTCCAGTGTGATTACTTTATGATCTGATATTACCAGTGAGGGGTTTATCTCTGTTGTGGTACGCTGGTACCCCATGTTGGTGATGATCAGGTCCAGTATGTTGTCACCTCTAGTGGGCATGGTGACCAGCTGTTCCAGGGTGTTAGAGTTTTTAAATTCTAGAAAACATTGGTCAAAGGACGTTGTACACGAGTAATTCTCCCACTCAATGTTTGGGTAGTTGTAATCTCCTCATATAATGGTGTTTGATAGGACCTTTGTATTTTCCACTGTTCTCAGGAATACTGAGTGAGGTTCCTGAGACAAGGTAGGTGATCTGTAGCAGGCTACAATCTGATAAGCAGCTTTGCCCAATTTTAGTTACACTTGCATGGTCTCTAAGGCCTCATGCTGTGCCATTAACCTGAAGGCGTAGGTATCCATAAGGTAAATGGATACACCCCTTGCTTTGGTATTTCACTTGTGGTTTTGGGTCCGAAGATCAGAGGGAATATGAGTGTTTTACATGAAGCATGTCCAACAGCTCTGTGTTTGACATAGCTTTGTATGTTAGGCAGAGAACACCTCTGAGTAGGCGATATGCAAGGGAGTACGGCTGGAGAATTTTGAGATGGTCTGTGTACGGCATGTATTTCAGGCCACTAATGCTCTTTGTGAGGTATTGCTGCAGGCTTTCCAGTTGTTGTATTTGTCTTGTGAGGTACATAGCAAAAGGGGCGTTGTACTCTATTATGGTTCTAGTGAGTGATGAGTAGAGGGGAACAATGTACTCTTCTATTCTGCATGAGACACTTTTTGTGATGAGGTGTGCCACATAGGAGGATTTCCTGACTACTGTGGGGATGTGATTATCACAGTTGTGTCCACTGTCCACCTGTGACCTAATGTCTCTTGTCACACTTTCAGTATTACGTATACTACCGCCTATGTTGTAGTTCATGGCTACAGAGTTTTTAACAAAGGGGATGACAATGCACTTTTTAGCATTGAGCCTGAGCCCATGGCTTTGACAACAGCCATCTGTCTCAGTGAGGCCCTTTTGTAGGATGTCCACATCTTTAGTGTTTAGAATTATGGCTCCTAGTTTGCAGTCATCTGGAAACTTCAGTAGCCACAGACCTTCCATGTTAAAGTTTACTTCAGGGAAGTAGATACTAAACAGGACAAGACCCAGGACTGGACCCTCTGGTACTGCACTCATCACTGGTCTAAAGTCATACATGGAGTCTGCTACTTTCACAGTGTGTGTTCTGTCATTAAACCTGTTGGCAGCCCATCTTGTGACATAGCAATTTATACCTCGTTTAGTGGGTTTATCTATATTTACAGAGTGTGGGGTGGTGTTGTAAGCCGTGGCAGGATCTACCTAGGCTGTGCGAACCACCTTACCCTTGTCTACGGTTCTGGTGACTACTTTAATGTCATCTATCAGGTTTAGGAGACATGATCTGCATTTTACAAACCCGACATGGCTGTGGTCCAGGGTTTTGGGATTACAAATATATTTTTTTATAAGCTGTATGATGGTACTTTCCATGGCCTTGAAGGGCAGGCTCATCAGGCTAATGGGGCACTAGTTCCTGGGGTCCGTGATGTCTCCACCCTTGTGTAGTGGGATAACCGTCGCTGTGCACCATTCAGCTGGCACAAAGCCTGAGGTGTGGCTATGACTGAACATGGTACATCGGTGTGGTGCCTGTTCATTCTGTGGTTTGTGTAGAACACAGCCTGGGAAGTTATCTGGTCCCATGGCTGCTGTGATACTGGCTTTGGAGAGTGTTTTTTACCTGTGCAGCCATGATGACAGCAACTTTGCAGTCTTCCATTATAGTGATGTGTTCTTTCATGGGTGAGAGGGGGGTAGAGTTAACACTGATCCTATCTGCCAGGATGTTGGCAATATCAGTTGGGTCGGTATATTTAGTGCCATTGAGCTGTAACTCAGAACAGATCTGAGTGTTGCCATGACATGGACCTGTCTGTTGTGCAGAGATCTCCTGAGTAGACAGTATGAAACCGAGTACAGATTGGGTTAAATACAGTCTTGTTGAATGGGGCAACTGTTTGAGGCCAGTAATCCTCTTGTTAAGGTACTTCATTGGTCTCTCCAGTTGCTGACGATGCCTAGTCAGATTCATCGCAAGTGTTTTGTGGTACTCTCTGATGGGTCTGATGACTGATAAGTAGAGGGAACCTCCTTTGACCTACCTGCACAGACCTTGGCAGGTTGTGTGAACACATAGCATGATTTTCTGACCACTTTGTGAATGTGTTTCTGGAAGTAGAGATGACTAACCACATTTGTCCATAGAAACCTTATTATCACCTCCATATTTAGCCTAAGTGTGTGAGCATGCCCAGTATGACCTTTCAGTATGTTGTTGCCTGACATTTGCTTTGTTTATTTAAGTGTGTGAGCATGCCCAGTATGACCTTTCAGTGTGATGCTGAATGAAATAATGAAATCCACTACATTTGTTGAAGTGTGTGAGCACGCCCGCTATAGACATTTATACTATATGTGTGTGGAAAGTCAAGTTGTATTTTTACAGCAGGGCTCACATTTGTGTCATAAATCAACAGGGATCATGCTGTGCCTGCAGAGCTTCCATGAGACACTTTGCATAGACTTATCAACATTTCTACATACAGGGTGGACAGCTATTCTTTGTACATTTCTACCCGGGGGCACACCTGATTGTTACTGTGGGTGTACATAGGATGAGGGGTTCACCTGACACTTATACACATTTGCTAGGCCTGCACTGCTATGTAAGGTACTCCATTTCAGTCTGTACTGTCGCCTAGCATACTGGCTTGAGGAATACTACTGTACTACAGATCTTAGCATCCACTGTCACATATATTGTATTGTGACTTCATAGCCTACCCAACCCACATCACACCGCCTGGCCTGCTGTTCTCTGTCTGCATAGTCCTCTGGGGGAGGTTACCCATATGCCTCTTTAGGGGCATGCTACAGCATTTCTTTGTGTTTGCATTAGTGTACAATTGTCCTGCTGTGTCTGTGCCAGTGAAATGCTGTCATGGCTTAGTTGTTCAGTACTGTGACTATAGTGCACAGTACCCTGGGTTTGAGCCCTGTCACTGCTTTTTATTTTCATGCTGGGCAGACCAGACTGCTTAAGGAACAGTAAAGCAGATATGAGCATGTTTACCTGGCTTTGCTCAACTTTGCCCGACTTTGCCCGACCTTGCCTAACATTGCTCAACGTTGCCCGACGTTGCGCTAGTTGGCGCAGGAAATTTTGTTTACATATACCAATTAGTGGTAAAAGCTGCCTAGCACTGATTTATATTGCTTAAAACATGGCAATCATGCCTCAGGTGGTGCTGCAGGGCTGCCTATGTCAGATGCACATAGTACAATCCCTATAAATGTGTGAAAACAGGTACTGTCAAGTTAGGCATCCCTTTTATTTTATGTGCAAGTGAGAGAGTGGTATAATTTCCAGGGTTCCTAGTGAGCCAGTGTATGTGCTATGCGTTGCCTCTTTGCCCAGGCCAAGGCATACTGGGCATGCCTCCTTCTGCCTACTGGGGCAGTCTCAGGTTGTTCCTCCTCTGAGTCAAGCTGTGCCTCTGCAGGCCTTGGCAATGGTGTGGGGCTGTTTGGCCCTGCCCCATGCTGTTCCTGCTGCAGCTGTTTTCACAGGATCATATTGTGTAGCATGGCACATACCATGACAATTTGGGTACATGTAGTTGGTGAGTACTGCAAGGCTCCACCAGATGTGTCCAGGCACGGGAACCATGACTTGAGCATCCCAAACACACGGTTGATTATATTTCGTGTTTGTGCGTGTGCCTCATTATGGAGTTCTTGTTCAGGTGTGTGTGCATTTCTGATGGGTGTCATCAGCCACGGCTCCAGTGCGTATCCAGCATCCCCCACTAGGTGACCGTCAGGGATGTCCCCATTGGCAAATGTCTGGTACAGCTGCATCAGATGCCAGATATGGGAATCATGATAGCTTACAGGGCAGCCAGCACACACATTCAGTATTATGCCCTGGGCATCGCACACGACCTGGCAGTTGATGGAGTGGAAGCCCTTGTGGTTGATGTAGGCCCTACCCCGCTCACCGGCTGGTGCTTTGATGTGTATGTGCGTGCAGTCAATTGCACCCACTACCTCAGGGTATTCCGCTATTTGCTGGAAGAGACACATATTGCTGGCCAATGCCTCACAGGAATTGGGGAAATATACATGATCACCGACATGTGCTGACATGGCATTCAGGAACTGGTGCAGTACCCTGGATGCTGATGCCTGTGAAATCCCCATCATATCACCAGTTGGTCTCTGGAAGGTACCTGTTGCTAGTATTCTTAAGCCAACACATACCTTGGTTTCCACTGGGATGGGTTCCCCTCTGTTGGTTCTGTGTGTGAGGCATGGCCTGCACTGCTCAGCAATTTGCTGCAGGAGCTCTCTGTCCACTCTATAGCGCTCCACTATCTCCAGCTCATATAGCCCCTGGTAGGTTACCTTAGGTCTGTACACTCTTCTTCAACTCCTCACTGTGGGTTGATCAGCAGCATTCACAATGGCACCACCCTCAGCATCTTGCACATGTTGCCTTATTATAGCAATGGCAGCCCCTAACATTTTTTTTGTCTCAGTTAAGCTTTTTAAGTTTTCACTTCTCTTTGTATACTGCAGTGTTGCAGTGTTTCTGAGAAAAAACATGGGGGGATGTTGTTTGCAGAGTTTTAAGTGCTGGGCTGGGCTGGGCTAGTGTACTGCCTGTGTAATTGGCTGATTCTGATTGTTTTCACCTGGCAGCTCTGCTAGTTCTCCTTGGTTAACTTCCTACTACTTCTTTTCCTTTCTTTTCCCTTTCTGTTTCCACAGGGGGCAGCAACGCGCAAATAACCGCAAACACACGCACACGAGTGCACACGCACGCACACAGGCTTAGGCAGGTGCACATTCGTGCACACAGGCTTAGACAGCCTTCCACAGGCTTACACGGGTGCACACATGCACACACAGGCTTAGACGGGTTTACAGGCACGCACACTCAAGCACACAGTGTAAGCACCTTTGCAAGAAACTTTAGTGATATCCACGGCGTACACCTTCGGTTTCTGGGTTTCAGTTAAGACAACTGTAGACACGCCTCTTCCAGTCCTGAGTAACTCACAGCAAACACATGCCACTCTGCTCCAATAAGCTTATAGTCTTTCATACATACCCCCTCATTATTTCACCCATATTCTACTCTGTTACTCCCCTTATCCTACTCTTACACTCTAGGGACATGGTTCACATAGCAGGAAAAATTGGGATTCACTATCCTTATCCTCATTTGCATAGGATTGATTACTAATGCTTGGTTACATATCTTAAACTGAGCTTCCCCCCTTAGCAAACTACTCAGTAGCCATGTTGTCTTCAGCCTGCCATTCACCTGCATGGAAGAAGAATATTTTTTTAATAAGAATGCCTATTTTTGGCTTTTTTTTTTTATTTTCTGTTTTTTATAGTGCCGCACATTTGCGAGGTGCTGCGCTATGCTTAAAATTGGAGATCGGGGGAACAATTGATTTTTATTAATTTGAAACAGATATAAATGCCAATGGCCTTATATTTGGCCATTGGCATGCTTCCTCAACTGGATGCATCCTTTATTTGGAGCTGTCATAGCTCCGTTTTGCTATTTGCTATTTGCAGAATGGTACTCCGTTACCAATGGAGTACATTTCTGCAAATAACTCTACTCTTACTCGGACAGGTTAGTGTTTCCTGGATCGCAAATTTACCTCATTTGCATAGCTTTCAGCAGCAAATGAGGTAATTTGCATAACATAACACTGTCCGTGCAAGAGTAGTTTTAGAGCTCTCATGCACGCCCCTGCCGGCTATTGCTGAATCGCTCGGCAGACATATTGCCTGTCTGGAGTCTTACTCTACTCTTAGACTCCATGCAAGCCTTCGTGAATCCAGCCCATTATTTTCAAGAACACATTCTATTAATGATCAGAATAGTTCAACCTTACTAGCATCAAATGTACCATGTTCATAAATATATTGTCTTACTAGCTCAATTTCTTCATTATTAGGAATGACAGTAAAAAGTGATTTAATGTCCATTGTTACCAACGTAACATTTTCAGACATATTCATGTCATTCCATTGTTGTAGAGCTATCAGAAAATCTTGAGTATCCTTAATATAAGTTTTACTAAACTGCAGTAACTTCCTATCCACATATTTTGGAATAGCTGTTATTATCTATCATTTTCTGGGGACAATAGGTCTCATGGGAGGTCTTGTTATACTCATGCAGTTTAGGGAGTCCATAAATAAATGGAATAACCGGATTTGCTGTATATAAATAGTTATAGTCATCTGGGCTTATACTGGCATCCATTAATAATTCATACAAAAAAGTTTTCACTTTACAAATAATATTGTTCACAGTTGCATTATTTACTAATTCAAATGTCGAATGTGATAGCAAATCATTCATCCATTCTATATATTGTTCAACATCCATTATTACAATCATTTGTCTTCAGATTTGATAATGATATTATGATTATTGCATAAAGAATCAAGGGCTTCCTGTTCAACTTTACTCAAATTGTAATACTTATTACCTTTCTGTTTGGTAAAAAAATAGCTGGTATATATCCTGCTCACACATATCCAAAGATGCTTTTACATTAGGTGTAATAAATGGTACAAAAGTGCTAAAGTGTTTTAATACATTTTCCAACTGTTGTTCATCTTTATACAATAACTTTAAATCTAAATTTCTAGTAAACAACCATAATTCAGTACCGTAATGGCAATGTAGTGGATTTATCTAGCTAAGAAAAAGATATAGTTAGAAGAAACTGGGGTAATATTGGCCTCTAACCAGGAAATTATTAAGATTATAGGAGATAAGCCAAGTTTCACATACAAAAGAGAAAAGAACTTGAGACAACAGCTATGATTCAAAGAAATGAGTAGTAAAAAAGAAGTTGTGAAATATCATGGGAAGACTGGGACAACTCCATGTTATAATTGTGTACATTGTACTGATATAAATACAAAAGCATTTTTTAAGCACCCAGTTAGTGGAGAGAATTTTAAATTTAATGTAAGAGGTATTATATTTCAGAAAATGTGATTTACTTTGTACACTGTATAGCGTGCAGACGTTTTTACATTGGTAAAACTAATAAGAGACTTGAATATAGAATCAGGGCACATATGTCAGATATAAAAAGGAGAGTTTTAGCTAATGCTTTAGTAAAACAAGTAGACAACATGGGTGCAGAGCATAAATTTAAATTCAGAATTTTACAAGTAATATCTAGGAACAAAAATGGTGGAGATATGGGGCCGGAGTCAAGAAGGCTTGCAGAGAGTCTAAGAGTAGAGTAAGACTCCATAGAGCCAACATGTCAGCCGACAGGAGCGTGCAAGAGAGCTCCTAAAATGACTCTTGCACGGACAGTGTTAGTTTATGCAAATTACCTCATTTGCTGATGAAAGCTATGCAAATGAGGTAAATTTGCGATCCAGGAAACGCTAACCTGTCCGAGTAAGAGTAGTGTTATTTGCAGAAATGTACTCAGTTGGCAACTGATTACCGTTCTGCAAATAGCAAAACGGAGCCATGACAGCTCCAAATAAAGGATGCATCCAGTTGATGAAGCATGCCAATGGCCAATATAATGGCCAAATATATGGCCATTGGCATTTTTATGTGTTGCAAAATAAAAAAAAAATAATTTTATTTCCTCGATCTCCGATGTTTAAGTGTAGCGCAGCATCGCGCAAACGTGTGGTGCACTAAAAATCAGAAAATCAAAATTTAAAAGCCACAAATATGGATTTAATTCAAAATATTCATCTGCCATGCAAGTGAATAGCAGGCTGAAGACAACATGGCTACTGAGTAGTGGTTGCTAAGGGGGGAAGCTCAGTCTGAAAGATGTAACCAAGCATTAGTAGGCAATCCTATGCAAATGAGGATAAGGATAGTGAATCCCAATTTTTCCTGCTATGTGAACCATGTCCCTAGAGTGTAAGAGTAGGATAAAGGGAGTAACAGAGTCGAAGATGGGTGACATCATGAGGGGGTATGTATCAAAAAGACTGTAAGCTTATTGGAGCAGAGTGGCATGTGTTTGCTGTGAGTTACTCAGGACTAAAAGAGGTGTGCTACAGTTGTCTAAACTGAAACCCAGAAACCGAAGGTGTACGCCGTGGCTATCACTAAAGTTTCTTGCAAAGCTGCTTACACTGTGTGCTAGTGTGTGCACGCGTGTAAACCCGTCTAAGCCTGTGTGCGCATGTGTGCGCCCGTGTAAGCCTGTGTAAGGCTGTCTAAGCTTGTATACACGAATGTGCACCTGCCTAAACCTGTGTAAGCTTGTGTAAGACTGTGTGTGTGCGTGTGCGCTCGTGTGTGTGTGTTTGCGCTTGTTTGTGTGGCGCTGCTCCCTGTGGAAACAGAAAGGGAAAAGGAAGGAAAAGAAGGAGTAGGAAGTTAACCAATGAGAACTAGCAGAGCTGCCAGGTGAAATCAATCAGAATCAGCCAATTACACAGGCAGTACACTAGCCCAGCCCAGCCCAGCACTTAAAACTCTCCAAACAACATTCCACCGTGTTTTTCTCAGAAACACTGCAACACTGCAGTCTACAAAGAGAAGTGAATACTTAAAAAGCTTAACTGAGACAAAAAAATGTTAGGGGCTACCATTGCTATTATAAGGCAACATGTGCAAGATGCTGAGGGTGGTGCCATTGTGAATGCTGCTGAGCAACCCACAGTGAGGAGATGGAGAAGAGTGTACAGACCCAGCGTAACCTACCAGGGGGCTACATGAGCTGATGATAGTGGAGCGCTATAGAGTGGACAGAGAGCTCCTGCAACAAATTGTTGAGCTGTGCAGGCCACGCCTCACACACAGAACTAACAGAGGGGAACCCATCCCAGTGGAAACCAAGGTATGTGTTGGCCTAAGAATACTAGCAACAAGTACCTTCCAGAGACCAACTGGTGATATGATGGGGATTTCACAGGCATCAGCATCAAGGGTACTGCACCAGTTCCTGAATGCCATGTCAGCATATGTCGGTGATCATATATATTTCCCCAATTCCCGTGAGGTATTGGCCAGCAATATGCGTCTCTTCCAGCAAATAGCAGAATATCCTGAGGTATTGGGTGCAATTGACTGCACGCACATACACATCAAAGCACCAGCTGGTGAGCGGGGTAGGGCCTACATCAACCACAAGGGCTTACACTCCATCAACTGACAGGTCATGTGTGATGCCCAGGGCATAATACTGAATGTATGTGCTGGCTGCCCTGGAAGCACCCATATCTGGCATCTGTCGCAGCTGTACCAGACATTTGCCAATGGGGACATCTCTGACGGTCACCTAGTGGGGGATGCTGGATACGCACTGGAGCCGTGGCTGATGACACCCATCAGAAATGCACACACACCTGAACAAAAACTCCATAATGAGGCACACGCATAAACATGAAATATAATCAAGCATGTGTTTGGGATGCTCAAGTCATGGTTCCAGTGCCTGGACACATCTGGTGGAGCCTTGCAGTACTCACCAACTACATGTACCCAAATTATCATGGTATGTGCCATGCTACACAACATGATCCTGTGAAAACAGCTGCAGCAGAAACAGCATGGGGCAGGGCCAAACAGCCCCCCACCATTGCCAAGGCCTGCACAGGCACAGCGTGACTCGGAGGAGGAACAACCTGGGCCTGCCCCAGTAGGCAGAAAGAGGCGTGCCCAGTATGCCTTGTCCTTGGCAAAGAGGCAATGCATAGCACATACACTGGCTCAGTAGGAATCCTGGAAATGATACCTCTCTCTGACTCGCACATAAAATAAAAGGGATGCCTAACGTGACACTACCTGTTTCCAAACATGTATAGGCAGTGTAGTATGTGCATCCAACATAGGCAGCCCTGCAGCACCACCTGAGGCATGATTGCAATGTTTTAAGCAATATAAAGCAGTGCTAAGCAGCTTTCACCAATATCTAGTATATGTAAACAAAATTGCTCGTGCCATGTTGGGCAAGCTCAGGGCAAGTTGAGCAAAGTCAGTTAAACATGCTCATATCTGCTTTACTGTTCCTTAAGCAGTCTGGTCTGCCCAGCATGAAAATAAAAAGCAGTGACAGGGCTTGAACCCAGGATACTGTGCACTATAGTCACAGTACTGAAGCACTAAGCCATGATAGCATTTCAGTGGCACAGACACAGCAGGACAATTGTACACTAATGCAAACACAAAACAATGCTGTATCATGCCCCTAAAGAGGCAAATGGGTAACCTCCCCCACATGCCTATGCAGACAGAGAACATCAGGCCAGGAGTTGTGATGTGGGTTATGTAGGCTATGAAGTCACAAGCTAATATACATGACATTGGACGCTAAGATCTGTAGTACAGTAGTATGCCTCAAGCCAGTATGATAGGCAACAGTACAGACTGTAATGGTGTCCTGGACATAGCAGTGCAGGCACAGCAAATGTGTATAAGTGTCAGGTGAAACCTCCTATGTACACCCACAGTAACAATCCGGTGTGCCCACGGGTAGAAATGTACAAAGAATAGCTGTCCCCCCTGTATGTAGAAATGTTGATAAGTCTATGCAAAGTGTCTCATGGAAGCCCTGCAGGCACAGCATGAGCCCTGTTGATCTATGACACAAAGGTGAGCCCTGCTGTAAAAATACAACTTGATTTACCATACACATATAGTATAAATGTGTATACTGTGAGTGCTCATACACTCCAACAAATGCAGTGGATTTCATTCAGCATCACACTGAAAGGTCATACTGGGCATGTTCACACACTTAAAGAAACAAAGCAAATGTCAGGCAGGAAGATACTGAAGGTCATACTGGCCTTGCTCACACACAGGCTAAATCCGGATGTGATAATAAGGGATCTATGGACAAATGTGGATAGTCATCTCTACTTCCAGAAACACATTCACAAAGTGGTCGGAAAATCATGGTATGTGTTCACACAAACTGCCAAGGTCTGTGCATGTAGGTCAAAGGAGGTTGCCACTACTCATGAGTCATCAGACCCATCAGAGAGTAACACAACACACTTGCGATGAATCTGTCTAGACACGTTCAGGAGCTAGAAAGACCAATGAAGTACCTTAACAAGAGGATTACTGGCCTCAAATAGTTGCCCCATGCAACAAGACTGAATGTAACCCAATCTGTACTCTGTTGCATACTGTCTACTCAGGAGATCTCTGCCCAAGAGACAGGTCCATGTCATGGCTACACTCAGATCTGTTCTGAGTTACAGCTCAATGGCACTAAACGTACAGAGCCAACTGATATTGCCAACATCCTGGCAGATAGGATCAGTGTTAACTTTACCCCCCTCTCACCCATGAAAGAGCACATGTCTATAATGGAAGACTGCAAAGTTGCTGTCATCATGGC
Organism: Protopterus annectens; assembly: GCF_019279795.1. Classification (NCBI taxonomy): domain Eukaryota; kingdom Metazoa; phylum Chordata; order Ceratodontiformes; family Protopteridae; genus Protopterus; species Protopterus annectens. The sequence goes on along the minus strand of NC_056736.1, from coordinate 80,816,359 downwards.
TGCACAGGTAAAAAACACTCTCCAAAGCCAGTATCACAGCAGCCATGGGACTAGATAACTTCCCAGGCTGTGTAGTATCTATTTCCCTGAAGTAAACATTAACATGGAAGGCCTGTGGCTACTGAAGTTTCCAGAGGACTGCAAACTAGGAGCCATAATTGTAAACACTAAAGATGTGGACATCCTACAAAAGGGCCTCACTAAGACAGATGGCTGTTGTCCAAGCCATGGGCTGTAACTCAATACCAAAAGGTGCATTATCATCACCTTTGTTAAAAAAACTGTAGGGAAGAACTACAACATAGGCGGTAGTATACTTCACACTGTAAGTGTGACAAGAGACCCTGGGTCACAGGTGGACAGTGGATACAACTGTGATAAGCACATTCCCACAATAGTCAGGAAACCCTCTTATGTGGCACACCTCATCACAAAATGTGTCTCATGCAGAATAGAAGAGGACATTGTTCCCCTCTACTCACCACTCAGTAGAACTATAAAAGAGTACAATGCCACTGTTGCTATATACCTCACAAGACAACTACAACAACTGGAAAGCCAGCAGCAATACCTCACAAAGAGCATTAGTGGCCTGAAATACATGCCATACACAGACCATCGCAAAATGCTCCATCAGTATTCCCTTGCATGTCGCCTACTCAGAGGTGTTCACTGCCTAACATACAAAGCTATGTCAGACATAGAGCTGTTGGATATGATCCACGTAAAACATTCACAATCACTCTGATCTTTGGACCCAAGACCACGAGTGAAATACAAAAGGAAGGGGTGTAGCCATTTACCTTATGGATATCCACACCTTCAGGTTACTGGCACAGCATGAGGCCTTGGAGACCATGCAAGTGCAACTAACATTGGGCAAAGCTGCCCATCAGATTGTAGCCTGCTACAGATCACGTACCTTGTCTCAGGAACCTCACTCAGTATTCTGGAGAACAATGGCAAAAATAAAGGTCCTATCAAACACCATTATATGAGGAGATTACAACTACCCAAACATTGAGTGGGTGAATTACTCCTATACAACGTCCTTTGCCCAATGTGTCCTAGAGTTAAGAAATTCTAACACCTTGGAACAGCTGGTCAGCATGCCCACTAGAAGTGACAACATACTGGACATGATCATCACCAACATGGGGTGCCAGTGTTCCACAACAGAGATAACCCCCTCACTGGTAATATCAGATCATTAAGTAATCACACTGGACATCCACATCCCGCCCCCACACCCAGTCAATGAAACCACTGTGAAGACATTTGCAAAAGCAAACTGCACACTTCCCAAGACCAAAGTCAAACATTCCGAAAACCTCTTGTTATAGGATAATGGTATGCAATCTGCAGAATCATTTACAAGTGCATCCTATGAGCATCTACAGGGATGCATGGAATGAGACATAACAAATAAAACCAAGATGCACTCCTCCAAAAATAGGACAACAAGCAGGTGTTTGTTGTCCATAAATAAGCTAGACAAGAGAAGGAGGAAACAAACACATGATAGATCCAACTTCACTAAAGGAAAGGCATCACTGATCATTATCAGGAAGAAACAATGATCACTCATAAAATAATCCAAGGATGGTTTCTAAAGACAAATTGCCAAGGAATGTAAGAATAACAACCATAAAGCCTTTGGTAGCTATACCAGGCATGTAGGTGTCAACTTCCAAATATGCTGTCAGCTACTGAAAAAAGGAATGACATACACCAAACCAACTTTCATTGCCCACATCCAGGGGGACAAGTTCAGTGCAAACTCCCCCCCATCACCCCCAAAAGGGCCTGTGTCCATCACAGAAGGATGCAGAGACCCAGACGTCATGGACATGCAGGTAAAGACAGCCCTCACCAAAGCTAAGAACATAGCATCAATGTGACTGTATGTTGTCCCAGGCTGCGTCTTACACTAGGCCCATAAGGAACTACACCCTCACCTACATTCACTGTCCAGACTCAAGCGTACCACAGGCTATGTACCCAACGAATGGCATACACTAATAGTCATCCAGCTCCACAAAGGGTGTGCCAAAACAGAACCTGGAAACCATTGCCCAATATGTCTACTCAGCCTGGTCTACAGAGCTATTGAGCAAATTGTCATGGAACCCATACACTGAGACATTGGAGATCTCCAGACACTGGACTCTACACAACTTCGACTTGTTAAAGGCAGAGCCTGGCTCGCAAACCTAGTTGACTTATTTAAAACAGTTACCATGAACATAGATGGAGGTGAAAGTAGTCCACACAGCCCAACTGGACCTCACTAAGGGCTTACCACACCATTCCCCACTCTGTCATCATGGACAGGTGTACCAGCTTGAACATTAACAGCTATGTCACAGGATGGGTGGACAAGTGGCTCACAGATCAAACACACATGTTCATAGTTGCGGGTGCCATGTCCAACTCTAAGCCAGTCACAAATGGCATCACACAGGTCTTGGTCCTGGGACCCCACCTATTCAGTAGATACTGCTCAGAGGTACAGGCAAGCATGGCAGGTGTATGGCTGAACAGGTTTGCAGATGAATGGTAACTGTGGTCCATAATTGACTGTACAGCTGACACAGACATCCTCCAGAAGTGTCTTACAGAGACAGATACCTGGTGTCAAAACAATGCCCTCAAGCTGAATGGCAAAGAATGCATAGTCATCCCCTTTGGGTAAAACAAAATGCACACAAATTACCACATAGGTGGTTATCCAGCATGCACTGAGAAAGTAATTATGGCCCTGGGGATACAGGTAGATAGTAAACTCACCTTTGATGATCACATGGCCAAAGTGTTTAGACATTCTTTCAATGTAGGCCATCTAATGTCACCTAATGTAACCCACTTCGTATAGTCTGATGATGTCACCATCCTACAAATATACCTGTGGAAAGGATAACTCCCAGTAATGTATAAAGCACGTCGTGTTAATGCGTACTCCTATAGTATCATGAAGTAGTTAGGTAGGAGTTTGAATCCTGCACTGGACAACTGTGTGTGTTTGTGCGTGGTTTCCTTGGGAAGGAGCAACCTTTGATGAGAATCATAAAACACCTCAAAAGCAATAAACTAACCTTTGTTAAGTCTGATGATGTCACCATCCTGCAAATATACCTGTGGAAAAGAGAACTCCCAGTAATACATAGAGCGTGTCGTGTTAATGTGTACTCCTCTGGTATCATGAAGTAGTTAGGTAGGGGTTTGAATCCTGCACTAGACAATTGTGTGTAGTTTTCTTGAGAGGGAGCAACCATTTAGGAGAATAGTAAAACACCTCAAAAGCGGTAAACTAACCTTTGTCAAGTCTGATAATGTCACCATCCTACAAATATACCTATGGAAAAGAGAACTCCCAGTAATATGTATAGCATGTCATGTTAATGCGTACTTCTCTAGTATCATGAAGTAGTTAGGTAGGGGTTTGAATCCTCCACTGGACAACTGTGTGTGGTTTCCATGGGAAGGAGCAACCTTTTAGGAGAGTAGTAAAACACCTCAAAAGTGGTAAACTAACCTTTGTCAAGTCTGATGATGTCACCATCCTACAAATATACCTGTGGAAAGGAAAACTTCCAGTAATAGGTATAGCGCGTTGTGTTAATGCGTACTTCTGTAATAGCAAGAAATAGATAGGTAGGGGTTTGAATCCTACACTGGATAACTGTGTGTGTGTGTGTGGTCTTCTTTAAAGAGCAACCTTTTAGGAGAGTAGTAAAACACCTCAAAAGTGGTAAATTAACCTTTGTCAATTCTGATGATGTCACCATCCTACAAATATACCTGTACAAAAGAGAACTCCCAGTAATATGTATAGCACATTGTGTTAATGCATACTTCTCTAGTATCATGAAGTAGCTAGGTAGGGGTTTGAATCCTGCACTTGGTGAGTGTGTGTGCTGTATGTGTGTGACACTGTTGGTCAATGTGTTGTGGGTTTTGCTTTTACTACTGTATGACATATTAGTATGCATTGCACATGTGAGCTAGCTGTGTGGCAAATACATATACGTACATGTTACCTCAATGATTGCATGTGTGGGAACCCTGCTTTTTTCAAGGACACAGCTGTCATCCTTGCCAGACTGTGCTGCTGCTTCCCAGACCTTAGGTCACATCTGTATGCTTGTGAGAAGCCCAGCCACTGCAGTGATCCCTGGCCTAGGTCATCTGTGTCACACAAAGTCATTACGGTTCCTATTGGAATGTGTGTGTGAGGGTCTATGTCTGAGGTATATGTCAGACCTGTTCAAATGCAACAAAGTCTGTTAATGATAACTATTCATAACAGGTGTTGAACAACCTTTGTGGGTATGCATGCAGACCCCTTATTGCTTATGTGATTCACCAAGGGATTTCAAAATACCTTTGGAAATGTGATTAACAAAGGAGAGATGATGTAACACTTGGTTGAATGTACACATCGGTACCTGTTCATCATGTTGGTGGCTACTACCTATGTGGTACTGTGGGGATAATATGTTCTGTAAAGGTGGATGACTATGCTTAGTTTGACTTATAGCTTTACAGCATGGGTTTGACAACAGGCATCTGTCTGTATAATACCCTTGTGGAGGATGTGTGTGTCATCTGGAGAATGCATTATAGGCCACAGTATGCATTACCAGACGTGGACGGACATATCCCTACTGTGATTGCTTGTACCTAAGAGAGCTATATGCCAAACAGGAGTGGTGTCAGTAATGGGTGCAGGTGAATACCAGTGGTTACTGGCATAGTATAGTACCTCAAGAATCCAAATGTTGCTGTGTGTCCTACATCTGTGTGTCAGTTGTCAAGACATCATCTAATGATTGGTTATGGTCAGGCTGTGGAAGTGATGTATACTACCTGAATGCAAAACAATGACAGATAGTAACAGTATCACCCACAGCACAGTGTCAAACCATGTCATACACATGTGTAGTCAGGTTCCGGAATGTGTGTAGTACAATGCATACTGGTCACCAATAGAAACTATGGAGTGTTACTGTGTAATACAGAGCATGTCACCCTGGCCATGTGTCCACTATGCACGTACATGCAGACAGTGCACCTCCATCATGTTCACAATTGTACACCTGCAAATCTGTGGTACACACATCCCACACATACTGTCCACTCTCTTACACATGCTGCCAATACTGCACACATCAGCCAAGTGGCACGTGGCCAGACAATACACAACTGGAACCAACACTGGTGTAAACAACACTACAATGACAATCATAACCTGCTCAGCTACACCTTCAAGCATATCATTACACTGTACTGCTGACAACATGCTAACATTTCTATACTGCTGTAAAGACACCCTGTGCATCAGCACCATGGTAGCCTGTTCCTGCATCGATGTTACAGATGACAGGAGGCGGCACAGGTTTCTGTTAGTTTGCCAGAGGCCTACAGTGAGCCATCCAATCGACATGTATGTGTGTGTGTGTGTGTGTGTGTGTGTGTGTGTGTGTGTGTGTGTGTGTGTGTGTGTGTGTGTGTGTGTGTGTGTGAGGAGCAAGAATACTGGAATGGGCCAATGTTGATGTAATGTGAGTGGGTATGTGTTAGCCCTAGGTGTCTGGAGTATGTGTGTGTGTCTGCATGCACACAGTTCCACCATGTGGCTGCCATATATGGGTATTTGTGGGACAGCCACAGACTGTACCTGCGAGGCTTTACAGATCACCATCTCTGGCCACGGATATGGCACATGTGCCTAGCAAGGTTGCTACTGACACTATCAGGTACTAACCCAGACTGGGTACTATCCCCAGAGGTGGATGGATGTACACTGGACACAGGTCCCTGCTGGGATTGTCCAGAGCCACGTGCACATGGTCTTCTAGGATGTTCTATGGACAGCCCACTCCCAACATTGCTGGGGCTGGTACTGACACTATGGGAGTGGCTGTGGCTTGAGGGACGTCCGTGGTGACTGCCAGCTGCTGATGTTGCTGGCATATGTCCATGTCAATGACTCAGCCATCCCGCACTGTCCTGACACATGGACATGACATTGCGGAGGATATCTAATGTCTCTCCCCAACGTCTATCAGTGACCTCGGTGTAATGACAGATGGCACCTGCTAGGTCACGGATACTGTCAATGATGGCGGTATGTGCCCTCTTTGCTCTTAGTCCCTGTCTGGTGTACCATTCCAGACGTACCTGTGCCTCCATGACAGCCTGGAACATGCGTGACGTTGTCAGACCTGTGGCACCTCTGCCAGTGGCATGATGAGCAGCAGTGCTCCTATGAGAACTCCTGGGCGTCTGCCTAAGTGGTAACCTTCCAGACATCTGGGTATGGCTGCTGTGTTGGGATGCATGTGCCATGGATACCACACTGTCCTGGCCAATGCCAACTGTACACTGTCCGTTAGCTATGGGCATTGGTGATGGATGTATTGGCAGTATGACTGTATGCATGAATGGGGTGGACAGCTGTGTACTGTCGATTGGTGACCCAACAACAGACCCTGGCAAACATGCCTGTGCCTCAACACACCTATCATCAGTATCACTGTTTTGCTCAGTGACATCAGTATCCCTGCTGCAGTGAACCAACCCAAAGTCAGCACCTGTGAGAGGAAGACAGGAAATACACTTTACGACCTGTACATGATGTCGGCACACATGAACAATGCACACATGCACACATGAATACATGCACACATGAACACATGCACACATGCACACATGCACACAAATGCACTCATCACTAAAACACACACACACACACACACACACACACACACACACCAGCACCACCAGCAGCAATCCAGAACATACTCAATAGCGGGTGATGGTGGGGTACAGTATCACAAGGCAAACAGTTATATCACACGTGTCAGCATGCAGGACGTGTGTTTCCCAACAGCATGCAGTGTGGGTGTTGACAGCCCTTGCCAATAACACTATACATGTCTTTGATGCATGTGTGTTGTTGTTCAGTGATTGGCCTCACCCTGGAACGCACTGTGTACATGGACACAACAGTGCTGTGCAAGTATTATCAGCTCTGCAATGTCCTGTGCACCATTTCTCACAGGTATGCATACCATGGCTGGATGTGTATCTGTGTGTCACATAGATATCCATTTCTGATTAGAGCGTCTGTGTCTTCAGCAGATAGTTGTGGACACAAGATTAGCACATGCATGCTATGTATACACACAGGATGAGTGGTGCATGTTTACCTAATGGAATACCATTGCTCAACATGGCCATTGTACAGTGGTTATGGTGAGTGCAGGACATATTGTGGACATGCCAGTGCCAGACATGACATGGCATGCTACAATACAACTGCAACATTAAACATCATACAGTCACAGTGTGTGTCATGTGATCTATACACTCAATAGCATTACAAGACATATATGTGTCACTTTGTACAAATGATGATTGCTATGCATATTGTGTATAGGTGCCTATTTTGCACACACACAACACTGAGGTGCATAGCAGGTAATGCTATGTGTAGTACTGTGGTCACTGTAACTGGATGGGGTGTACTACCATGAGCCATCATCATGCAGCATCATTTGGTCACTCAAGGCTACTAATGTGTGCCAGACTGGCAGATACCATGCTGTACCGGAACTGCAGTACCATGGCTACATTCACCATTTCACAGCCAGTTGTTACATGTGTTTGTAAGGTGCACAATAGGGGGCATTGCCTACCATGAATGTGTAATGTGTCGAAGAGTATCGCACAGCCACATGTGAGGCATCTACCCCTTAGGTATATTATGTGTGCTGTGTGGATGAAGTGTGGGATACTGTAGTGTGACCGTACAGCAGGCATCTGAATATGTGTACTGTGTATGACAATGTTGTGTATGTTGTGTGCATGTGTATTGACTCTGTCTATCCAATGTCCACATCAGTGTTGCCACAATTGTGTGGAATGCTCTGTGTATTGTATGTGTTTTAGGCAGCTACCCACATTACTGGGATGTGCATAGTCTCACAGAAAACATGCACAGCATGCATTATGCGTATGTGTGTTATGTGTACATGGCCTACACCTCATCTAAGACATGCACATTTAATTAACAGTATTAAAGGTAGAACACACTCACCAGCATGGGTCAGCTGCCTTGCTGTCACACCAGAGGGACCTACAAGGATATGAGACACTTTGTCAGTGGCAACAACTGTGGCATTGCAACTGTGTGTTTGCAATCATACAGTAGTACAATGGTTGACAGTCACAGACCTACAGATTGTATTCCTAATTATTACTATTGCACAACACTAGGCACCACATCATCTAACTACACAGTACACATCTCACATAAGCATGCTCTAACAATAGAGGTAACAGTAGTCTACAGCTATGCCATGTTACCTGCATGTTCCATGTCAGCTTGCTGGGTGACTCCGGCCTCCATGATGACACACGTTAGTTGTTGGGGTTGTTGTTGGCCAGGAGCCACCTGGCTCAGGAGCAGCGCCTCCACTCTGGTGGGGGGGGTGGATGGCTACCCCCACACTTGAGGCAAGCTGCTGTCTGCGGATATCAGACTCACGCTGCCGGACATGTCTAATTAAATCACGGCAGTGATGGCGTACCTGCTCATATGTCCGGTTATGCATGCCTATGTCATTTACCCGACGGACAAGCTCTTGCCACAGTGCAGTCCACTCATGCTGGTCCTGGCTGGTTCTAGAGAACAGCAGGGCATACTGCTGTACCAGGCTGGATGTTATAACCTCTTCCTCCGCCGTGCTATAGGCGGGATTACGATGGTGGGACATAACCCTGGAAGACAATGAAACAATATGTGTGAGCAAGTCATGAGGCACACGTATATTTCTAATGTACAGATATCAATTAACTTCCATATATAGGAACCTATTGGCTGTCAAAAGATACACACTTTCAGTACCACATGTCAGTTCTCAAACCACAATGACCTGATAGTGCCTGCCACACTCTATATATCAAACCACGTTTTGCACAGCAACAAACTTACAACAGTATGTAATACTATACAACAGTACATGGCACACTGTATGCGACACAATGCACAACCTAGACACAGTAGGTATATATCATGCTAATGCATCATGAAAAGTGTAATCTATTGCATTGATTGTAAAGTCCAGTGACAGTATTACCAGTATACCACACTAGTCGTTGATGGCAGACCCCTGCCTAACATATGTGCACATTCGTGAATATAGGTGGCATACTGCTGTGCTACACTGTATATGTTCCTAGATACGCAGTTATATCCTGTAACACACATATGACCGAGGCCATGGTACAGGCATACACACACACACACATCAGACATACATACCAGACACATAGGTATGGCAACACTGGTGACTGTGTGTCAGTAGTTACGAGAAAGTATGCCTGAGGTATGTAATCTGTGAGGACTACAGGGAACACACGGAACAGTGGTTCCAATAAATGTGGACGTACACCATACTGTGCTGTTTAGGCATACAGCTTCAGGTAGTACTACAGTTCATACAGGAGTTGGATTCGCCAGCAGTAACACTCAATAAGCATGCATGTACTGCTTTAGCCTGCAATGGGCACCCCAGTTGACAACAAGGGACTACATCAGAATGTATGGCATACTGCTTTTTCAGCCTAGCAATTTTATACACATCTTTTGCTGGGATCACAGCTAGGACACATAGTACCATGACAGAAACAGTTTCCCAAGCTATCACACATAAACCAAACTCTCAGACACTCAGTCAAACTCACATAGCAATTATTGCAACAAGTACATGTGGGTTTGTATCACTTCATAGGTTGGTAAGAGGCTATTGGCCCTAGGGCCTATAGAAGCCTAGCCATATGCTATCCTGGCCTTTTACACACAGGTCATTGCATTTCACGTGCCCCTGTCAAGCAGAGACACAGAGATGATTGCCTGGGTGTATTCACTATCTCCCATAAAATCTTCATGATTATTTATGATGACTACTAATTAGGAGCTTTGTTTGCTATGGATAGTTGGTTTGTTCCAGAGTATGGGATGTCTCTGAGATGGGAATCTATCCCTCCAGCATGTGCTGTTTATTGTGGTCAAAAGGTTTGGGTCCTTAGAGCATGTAGCTCATACCGATTGTGACCTGTTTACGTGCAGCATGTCCAACAGCTCTGGTTTTTACATAGCTTAGTATGTTAGGCAGAGGTCACCTCTGGGTAGGCTGTATGCAACACAGTGTAGTTGTGGGTTTGTGAGATGGTCTGCATAGGGCATCTGTTTGAGGCTGGTATTACTCTTTGTGAGGTATGTCTTTGTCGTTTCCAGTTTTTGTGGATGTCTTGTGAGGTACATACCACATGGGGCATTATACTCTATAATGGGCTTTATGTGTGATGAGTAGAGGGGAACACTGACCTATACTTCCCTGGATGACACACCTTTTGTGATGAGGTGTGGCAGGTAGACAGATTACATGACTAGTGTGTCACTGTGATTATCAAAGGGGAGACTACTGTCCACCTGTGTCCCATGGTCTCTTATTACACTTTTGGTGTTAAGTAGACTACCACCTATGTGGTAGTTCATGGGTACGGAGTTTTTGCCAGAAGGGATGCCAATGCAGTTTCAACATTGAGCTTGAGTCCATGGCTTTGTCACCAGGCATCTGTCGCAGTAAATATGACTCTCTCTCTCTATATGTATATATATATATATATATATATATATATATATATATATATATATATATATATATATATATATATATATATATATATATATTAAAACACACATAAATACAAACATACATTGGTGTACATATAGATATACATATAGGCACATATACAGTCCACCTTTCATGGTGGGAATATCAATTATGCGAAGGTTGCGAGGTATACTGTTATGTACTAATATTGCACAGTGTTGTGCGGAATGCATTGAAGGTGTTCTTAGCACATGTAGCTTTAGCATGCCTCACTGGCTGCAACACTGCAAACCTGACAATTCATACCCACAACGTTTAACCACCACATGTCATATACCAGCACTGTATGCTGTCTTGTTTGCCACACACTACAACCTACATAGAAGTATGCACATAACCTTCAAGCAACATATATATGTCCACCCTTCACAAACAGTTGCACTATGTCCCTTGCTGTATGCACATGTACAGATGCTAATATATCTGACACAGACAGATCTCTCTGTATGTGTGTGCCATACACACACAAGGTCCACACTGTTGTAGTCCATGGACCTCACGGCTGACCTGTTGGGCCTTGCTGCAACATGAACAGGTGTCACATGTGAGCACACAGTAATATTAGAGAGTGTATATATAGCTGCAAATGCTAGATTAGCATACTAGCCTGGTACAGCTGTTGCCAATGCTAAGCTACACGTTAATATGACTATCATGCATTTGTTACTCTGTCACATCCTTGTTTATATAACTGTATGTGCTACTCCCCCAAACAGCCATTGTACACACTACTGTACAGAACACAGATAACATGGATCAGATGTTTGACATTTAATGCTGAACTACATATATCACAGTCATATCCCACTGCACTCAGCTACACACTGATTTCTCCATGGCAGTAGTTATGCAGGGCATCTGTGAATACATACTTACTGCTGCCACATATGGATGATTCAAAGTATGTAGAGTACTCTTCAAAAACATCTACTACATGCCAGTAAATACATATCAGTTACATACCTTTACTTTGTATGGGTTTGTACTATTACGTTCCATGTGTGTAGTAATATATATTTTTTTATTTATATATATATTTTTTTTAATTTTTTTTATGTTGATTTTTTTTTGCTGTTTTTGTGGCTGTTTCTGTTGTTGCTGGTGTCTGTCTGTCTGTGTGTGTCTCTGTGTCTCTCTTGCTTGCTTGCTCACTCTCGCTCTCTCTCTCACTCTCTGTGGCTGCAATGAAATGATTGCATGTGTGGACAGCAAGTACAGCCTGCTTTTAGAGGTATCTGCACATGTGCATGTGATGGCCTCTGCACCAATTGGTGGCCACCATTTGGTAATTGCATGCAGCCTGCTGTGTGGTAATTGCAGTGCTCACTGTCATAGCAACCCAATGCTATAAATTGCTAGGTCAGGTAGGTGTAGGCCTTTCAGCTTTCCAAAGTGGGGCCCATGCTTGTTTGCTGTGGACACCATAGTGTAAGTCAGAAGGTTGGTATACTTCATATATATGAAGCTAGGGGTGTAGCCAGTGATTTGAATGTTGTACTCACACCTGAATGTTGCCACTTCCAGTACACAGTTGTTAGTGTAGAATTGTACTCACCCCTACAAATGCTAACACAAGATACATGGGAGTATGTAGTTTCTTTTCTACTTATACAATTAGCTGCCATACATACGTAGTTATTGAGATGTTTTCATTTGGCAGATGAACTGTTTGGGAACTGCTATACTGTGGATATTAATGTACTCACTTCTGCACAGTTTGTGCTTTTTCTTTTGTTGACATTATCACAGGATGCTCATGGAAACTGGACAATTCCAGTACTGAATATGCCTACCTACATCCTTGCTGTACCTTAAACACAGTGGTAATTTGTACATTTGGGTGGGATACTGTGTGGGGGGTGTAGAATGCTGCAGTAAAATTATTTCCTGCTAGAATGTGTGGTTCTGTTATCACAGTCATGTAATGCAATTCCACAACAGCTGCTGGTAAAGTTCCACAAAACAGGTTTTGTGTTATGGCATTCCTATCTTTCCTTGACATTCACACATTCTGATGCATGATATATATATTTCAGCAACAGCCTGCTGTATATCTACTGTGGCCTAGTAGTACTTCATGCAGTCTAGTGTGTCCAAGGTCCGCGGTTCAAGACTGACAGTGGTGTTTTATTTTGCTGCTGAGCAGAACAAGGGCTCTCATATGCAGGGTGACTAAGGCACTTTTAAGCAGTTGTAAGCAGGTTTGCGTGGGTTTGCACGATGCTTAGCAATACTTAGCTAAGTGCACACATGCGCACACTCAGGCAAGCCCGCTAACTACTGCTTAAAAGTGCTTACTCCTGCTAATCCCCGCACTAATTTCTTTGAAAGAAAAGAAAATGGGGTGATAGGTAAGTGGTGAAAAAGGGGTACAAAGAGGGTAAGATAGTAGGGAAAACAGCTTGGCTTGTGCAGGACGGGTGTAGGGAAGGTCCATAGCTGCCCATTTCTTTAACAGCAACAACTGTGCATATACTAATAATTTGGAGGGAAATTTGTAACCTTCCACCCCTGAGTGAGGGGTGGGGACAACGAAGTATGCTGTACTGCCAATTAAATTACAGTTTCTGTGTCCAGCGGATATTTGTGCAAAATGGGCAGCTATGTATGGGGCATAATTTTTTTTTGGTAGCAGATTGCCCATTTTTTTTTTACAGGTGAGAGTGGAATGTGGGGTAGGGGAAGTAGGTATATTTGGGGAGATAGGTTGGGGAGGTAAACAGACAAGACAAACAAGATGCATACAGGGGTGGAATATGAGACATGGGGGGGTGAACACCACTGATGGGGAAGGATGTTTGGAAATCCCAAGCCCATGAGCCTACAGATGGCAACAGTGGAACTGACATCCCCACCCATGGGCAGTCACCACTGCACCTTCACAGCCCAGAGGGTGGCTGTGCTGGGGGCTGCGTAGGTGGGGCAGGCTCACCTGTAAGTCACGCCACTCTCGCCTTGAGCTGGCATAGAGGATCAGCGACTGAATGCCGGATCTCCCTACGCACCACAGCCCGGACTGTTCGGAGGGTGATAGGTGGCCCTCCTCCGGCCACACTTGCACGGGGTGGATAAGCCCCATCCCCTGCAGTGCTTCCACCCGAATGTGGCACAGAGCCAACAGAGGAAGAAGTCCCGGGCTGGGCACCGGACCTGCTGGTGCCAGGTGCCATCGCCAGCTGAGGTGGGACAGGTGGGTCCGCTGGGACCGACCTTCCCATATGTTCTATGTTTAGGAGGATTTAATGACATTATGGGTTGGTAACAGCCAACAGCATTCCAAATTAGTTGTAACAGCATGCAGTAATATTCCCATTAACCCAACACACCAGAGTTCCAGCAGTTGAACAGCAAGCATTACACATGCATATATAGAACAACAGTGGACATTCCAACAGCATGCAGGATTGATTGGTGGTAACAGGCCACCAGGATTGTGGTGTTTGAACAAGGCACATGCATCAAAGTAAATGCAAATATTTATAGAACAATAGGACATATGTCCCAACAAATGTTTTGAGATTAGTCATACCCACTGAGGTGTGGAATTGCATTGTTTATGCACATACAGTAGGGTGTAAAAAGATACCTCCATTAACATCTTATATGTACTTATAATTTACACTACATTCCTATTGACTGCAGGTGTATATCCCCTACATGTATTATTACACTAGGCAACGTGCATTAAGTTGTGTAATGGGTTTGGCTAGTTCCTTATATACCTGACCTATATCTGACATATTAACTGTCCAGGATGCAGATGTTACTGCTACATGTTTATATAGTTTATTTATATTTATATATCTACATATCTGGATGTGTTCACTTGACATTATCAGTTATATTTCTACAGCCCCCTACATTTCTAGCAGCACACTCACATTTCTGGGGAACACATTAACAAGCTACTCGTGTGCCAGATTATCTATGCATGCCAGCCATTAACCAACTGTTGAGGACTGTATATATGCTGCACAACTACTGGCACTCCCTTCATCCACTTTATATGGGCCTGCCCAACTGTGGGTTGACAGCACTTAATACAACAGTACTATTTATATAGTGCAAGAGTACAACAACATTTCAAAGTAAGTGACACGGACACACTCCAGGTATTATACCTTTATTAATTACATTACACACTTTTCTAGAGGCTCTCTCGTTTATTTGATATTACAGTGCATGCAGAAGCCTTATTCAATACATATTATACCTTTATTAATGGGTTACAACACTCTTTTTCAGGCTCTCTCACTTATTTTATATAACAGTACATACAGAGATATTATTCAGGACTTATTTTACCTTTATTAAAGGGTTACAACACTCTTTTTCAGGCTCTCTCACTTATTTTATATAACAGTACATGCAGAGAAATTATTCAGGGCATTTTATGCCTTTATTATTGGGCTACAACACTTTTTTTCAGGCTCTCACTTATTTTATATAACAATACATGCAGAATAATTACTAACCTGCCTGGTGGCACAGCCTTAGCAGCCTATCTGCATTTGCTTGCTGATTCGTAGCACGGACACCTGCAGATGTGAAGTAAATGAAGGGATATTGAGACATACCTGTCCATTATATAGACTACAATAGCTATTCTTACATACTCCATTCCATGGATACCTACTCAGTAGTGGGGCATTGTCATTTCCACGGGCCTCCTGTATCCACTGGTTCAGTTGGTCCTACTTCCGTCTCTTCAGGTCTGCATGGTGGTGTCTGACTTGCTCACCAGTCCGAGGGACACCTGTGGCACTGGTGAGATCATGTGCTAGATGGTTTCAAGCCCCCGCTTTGTACTCCATGCCTTGGAACTGGCCCAGCAGGAGTCTTGCATCATGATGATGGACAAGGAGCCAAACCATCAGTTTTGACTCCTAAATGCCCCACCGTTGTGCTCGAAAACGAGAGCCCTCTCCAGCACCAGCCATTCTGACTGCAGATGGGAGCTACAAGCAGTTATGGCGATTATTCCCACCTATGGGGCTTAAATATGGCTCATTTCCCGGACTTATTTGTGATTGGCCGGCTTTGAAAATTCTCATCTGTGTGCAAACCTGCTTAGCACTGAGTAAACTTTCATTAATATGTATATGTATGTTGACAGTGCATAAACAGCAAAAAGCTGTCATGGCTTAGTGGTTCTGTACTTTGATTATGATGCATAGTATCCTGGGTTCGAAGCCTGTCATTGCTTTTTATTTTACTACTGGCCTGACCGGCTGGGAGGTGTGGCTATGTTTAGCCGACTTTGCTCTACTTTGCCCAACGTTGCTCTGCGTTGCCCGACGTTGCCCAACGTTGCGCTAGTTGGCGCTGTACACAGCTCTGCACAAACATGTTTTGGATGAGCGAGTTGGCGCGATGTGCAGCGCCACGCAAAGCCATTGCGCTAGTTAAAGCAGTGCTAAGCTATGGGCAATTATTCTTAAATGTGCTTAATACTGATAAATGTTGCTTAGCAGTGCTTCACATTGCTTAAGATTACTTATGCATTCATTAGTATGCATGACCGTTTCACCTTCTTATATATATTTAAAATATCGTTCACTACTACATAGGCCATTTCAATGCATTTTAATAGAATTTAAAAGGTAAATGTCAGGAATTATTGTTATGCACAGATTTCCTAATGAAAATGGAAAGGGGAGCGGTGGGACTCGAACCGGGAATGCCTCCGCTTTGTGCAAAGGCTCTACCACTACGCTATTGCAATTTGGCTTAATTTGCATATGAGTAGTTTATTATCCTCTTCGATGTCTAAACTGCTTACTGTAGCTAAGCAATGGGCACACCCACGGAGACACGCGCAAATACGGGCAGCTATTTCAGGAATAATAAAAAAAAATGTGTTTTACCTTTTATTTCATTTGTACAGGAGTTTTGAATGTGGGGGAGTGTAGTGTTGGGGGTATACACATTTGAGTGGACTCGCTCATATCTGCTGACATTTGCATGGCGCGCTGACGTCATACTCTTAGGCGTCCGTTTCCGAGTAAGACTTAGTTAGTCTTACACAGAGGATTACTGAATCCCCCCCATGGTGAATAAAACAAAATTGAATGAGTATAGATGGATAAATTACTTTAGGGCTGACCATCCCCCAGGTCTGAATAGTACTGTGAGCTTAAAACCCATTTTGAAAGATAGGCATAATAACATTTAAAAATTATTTATAGATAAATAATGTGGCAAATAATTGTTTTTATATTTTATGTACTTATGCCTTGTATTTTATATGAGAAGCACATTTTACTTATAAATAAGATGCATTTTAGCTAAGCATATATATTTTTATGTGGGCACTTTAATAGCTTTAATAAGCTCAGAACGTGATAATTAATTGGCTGCTTTTAAATATTTAAACTCAGAAAGGCTACGTTTTTAAATACTGATGAAGAGTTTTACTCAAAAGCTTTGTCGTGTAATAAAGACAACTGTGGTGGACTTTCAGCTGTTTTTGCTTTTTTACATTGGTTTGGTGTTCTGGAAGCCCTTTAACTTCAGGAGATTTTTTTGTGCTGAATACTCTATACTCTGAGATTTCTCTGTGTAATATCTGAAATGCAATTTTCAAGAGGGCTGACAGAATGACCTCATCTGGTCAACTGACTCTAGGTTCTCACAGTATTACCCTTTGAAGCTGAGACAGGAAATTAGCACAAACAGCCACAATATATATCCAAATGTTTATGGCAATGTCTGGGGCCTCACCTCTTTTCACTGAGCTAATGGACAAATGCTCTTCCCCAGACCCAGCATCTCTGGTCTTACTCAGCACTGTGGGTGCATTTAAGGGTTTAACAGCTCATTTACATTTCCCTTGTTTTTCATAAATATATAATATTATATGTACATTTATTTTCATTTTAGCAGGGAACACTATTGATACATTTCAACACAAGCAAAACTCACAAAATCATTTTCAGCACAAGCAGCTGTACAAAATTAGTTTGATAGACAAATGACATACAGTTCTAGTACATTTGTAACATAAGCATCTTTTATAAATTTGAATGATATTCAAAGGACATATCATTTTTTATAAAACTTCAGCTGACTATGCTGGCACTTGCCCATATCATCACATACTTGACCAACCCAATGGATCCACCACCTTCACCCCCCCCCCCACACACACACACACAAACACTGACTCATTTGCTCCTTCTTATGAGGGATGGACACTGTACCTTCAGGGGGTTCAGCAGGCACTCCATCCCAGGGACACAGGCCCTTCCCTTTGCAGAACTAGAGCCCTTTGACCTATTATTTCCTTTATCTGGGGGATCATAAACAGCATGAAGGGTAGGCTCATCCTTTTCCTGGAGTGAAAGCTGAACAGCCCACTTATTTCCCAGGTCTAATCTTGGAAGTCCCAACCTTCCATTAGGTTTGACAGTTAGTTGGTAAGGACTTGACTAGTCAGTCAGGTGGACTAATGCTAAGCATCCCACAAGGTAGCATTGTGAGTTTCACAATTCCTGCCCCTGAGGGAATATATTTGCACTGCTGCATCATTAAAGCCATTGCTGTCAGCAATACAGATGTCACCATAGGAGTGAGATGATACTGCCTTCCTCTCTCCAGGCGGGAGAGCTGGTATTGAATGGTTACTCGCACTCTCTCTGCCTGGTCCCCCCAACTCCCATGCTGCAGATCAAAGAAGGGGTGGCTGGTTATAGTCAGGAATTTATCCCTATGTGCCATGAGACTGGGCAAATGGAACCCCCTTTTCTGATAGCACAGATTAATAACTTTAATAACAATTATACAATTAGTCACCATCTTTTCCTAACAAGCAGAATTCTTCAAATCATGACTCCTCATTATTAAAAATTCAGGATAATTGTTTATTAAAATGGCTTTACCCGTCTTTTACTTTCTGCCTTACCTTATCTCAATTATTTCACCCCACCCTTCACTTAGTTCTAGTATAGCATGCCTTCCTAACTACAGCAACTCTGTGAAAGGCAGTACAGCAAAGCAAAAGAAAAAAAAAAAGAAACATAAAAATGTTTAGGTTGCATGTATATCAAATTAGGTCACTAAACTTTAAATTCTGCTTAGTTTAATTACATGCACATCACTTGCAATCTGCTGCATTAAACAGAATAGATAAATATAATAAAAGATAAATAAGCCTTCAATGGTAACTGAATTTATCTATATAGATATTTTTCTGCTACACAGCAGCTTTTGACTATGCTGTATCCTGTATTTAACCATCAGAGACTAATTTTGTGCAGACAGCCATGTCTGTGGCTTTTCTCCCTGTTGCTCTGGAGTCACAAAGCTTCTGTTGCTCTGTACCATGCAACCACCTTGGCAGTCCTTGGGTACATGTACTGAACAACAAATCACCTAACCTCCTAAACATTTACAGGATGTTGTAGGTCCAAGTGAAGCATAGCTATTGCTTCCCTATCATCACCGTTTATATGCTCCTCAATTTCTTATTTTACAACATCATTTTTGACATCTCTACTTCAACCAATAGGCTGCAGCCAGGGTTACCACCTTTACAAATGAACATATTGGGACATTGCTGAATGAAATATAACATTTTGCAGGGAAACTATATCTGCTCTTATTGCAATGGACCAGAATTCACTCATTTTGCCAAAATAAAAATTTATTCTTGTAGAATTTGATTTGTTGATTCTGTTTCATACAACATGTTGATGCAACTATGAAAGGAAAAAATATAACACTTTTTTTGCCCTAAAATCACAGAACATTCGCTACTTTCATGTTTTTTTTCCACGAAGTACAACTGCCCAAATAGGAACTGCCCTATGTAAAGATACACAGGTACTAATCATAGCTGCAGCAATCACTCACTGGGCCAGATTCATGAAGGCTTGCACAGCATCTAAGAGTAGAGTAAGATTCCAGACAGCCAATATGTCTGCCGAGCAATCCAGGAACAGCCAGCAAGGGCGTGCATGAGAGCTCCTAAAACTACTCTTGCACGGACAGTGTTAGGTTATGCAAATTACCTCATTTGCTGCTGAAAGCTATGCAAATGAGGTAAATTTGCGATTCAGGAAACATTAACCTGTCCGAGTAAGAATAGTTTTATTTGCAGAAATGTAGTCCATTGGTAACGGAGTACCGTTCTGCAAATAGCAAAACGGAGCTATGACAACTCCAAATAAAGGATGCATCCAGTTAAGGAAGCATGCCAATGGCCAAATATAAGGCCATTGGCATTTTTATCTATTGCAAAATAATAATAATGTTTAAGCGTAGCGCAGCACCGCGCAAACGTGCAGCACTCTAAAAACCAGAAAAAAAATAAAAACGAAAAATAGGCATTTTATTAAAAAATTCTTCTGCCATGCAGGTGAATGGCAGGCTGTAGACAACCTGGCTACTGAGTAGTGGTTGCTAAGGGTGGAAGCTCAGTCTGAGAGATGTAACCAAGCATTAGTAGGCAATCCTATGCAAATGAGGATAAGGATAGTGAATCCCAATTTTCCCTACCATGTGAACCATTTCCCTAGAGTGTAAGAGTAGGATTAGGGGAGTAACAGAGTAGAAAATAGGTGACATCATGAGGGGCTATTATCAAAGACTGTAAGCTTATTGGAGCAGAGTGGCACGTGTTTGCTGTACGTTATTCAGGACTGGAAGAGGTGTGCCTACAGTTGTCTTAACTGAAACTCAGAAACTGAAGGTGTACACCGGGGATATCACCAAAGTTTCTTGCAAAGCTGCTTACACTGTGTGCACATGTGTGCATGCCTGTAAACCCGTCTAAGCCTGTGTTCACGTGTGTGCAGCCGTGTAAGCCTGTGTAAGGCTGTCTAAGCCTGTGTGCGCAAACTTGCACCCACCTAAGCCTGTGTAAGCCTGTGTGCGTGTGCATGTGTGTTTGCGTGTTTGCGCTTGTTTGCGCAGTGCTGCCCTCTGTGGAAACAGAAAGGGGAAAAGGAAGGAAAAGAAGTAGTAGGAAGTTAACCAAGGAGAACTAGCAGAGCGGCCAGGTGAAATCAATCAGAATCAGCCAATTACACAGGCAGTACACTAGCCCAGCCCAGCACTTAAAACTCTGCAAATGACATTCCCCCATGTTTTTCTCAAAAGCACTGCAACACTGCAGTCTACAAAGAGAAGTGAATACTTAAAAAGCTTAACTGAGACAAAAAAATGTCAGGGGCTGCCATTGCTATTATAAGGCAACATGTGCAAGATGATGAGGGTCATGCCATTGCAAATGCTGCTGAGCAACCCTCAGTGAGGAGATGGAGAAGAGTGTATAGACCCAGGGTAACCTACCAGGGGCTACATGAGCTGGAGATATTGGAGCGCTATAGAGTGGACAGAGACCTCCTGCAGCAAATTGTTGAGCTGTGCAGGCCACACCTCACACACAGAACCAACAGAGGGGAACCCATCTCACTAGAAACCAAGGTATGTGTTAGCCTAAGAATACTAGCAACAGGTACCTTCCAGAGACCAACTGGTGATATGATGGGGATTTCACAGGCATTAGCATCCAGGGTACTGCACCAGTTCCTGAATGCCATGCCAGCACATGTCGGTGATCATGTATATTTCCCCAATTCCCGTGAAGTATTGGCCAGCAATATGCATCTCTTCCAGCAAATAGCGGAATACCCTGAGGTAGTGGGTGCAATTGGCTGCACACACATACACATCAAAGCACCAGCCGGTGAGCGGGGTAGGGCCCATATCAACCGCAAGGGCTTCCACTCCATCAACAGCCAGGTCATGTGCGATGCCCAGGACATAATACTGAATGTGTGTGCTGGCTGCCCTGGAAGCTACCACAATTCCCATATCTGGCATCTGAAGCAGCTGTAACAGACATTTGCCAATGGGGACATCCCTGATGGTCACCTAGTGGGGGATGCTGGATACGCACTGGAGCTGTGGCTGACACCCATCAGAAATGCACACACACCTGAACAAGAACTCCATAATGACGAACATGCACAAACAAGAAATGTAATCGAGCATGTGTTTGGGATGCTCAATTCACAGTTCCAGTGCCTGGACACATCTGGTGGAGCCTTGCAGTACTCACCAACTATATGTACCCAAATTGTCATGATATGTGCCATGCTACACAATATGATCCTGTGAAAACAGCTGCAGCAGGAACAGCATGGGGCAGGACCAAACAGCACCCCACCATTGCCAAGGCCTGCACAGGCACAGCGTGACTTGGAGGAGGAACAACCTGAGCCTGCCCCAGTAGGCAGAAGGAGGCGTGCCCAGTATGCCTTGGCCTTGGCAAAGAGGCAATGCATAGCACATACACTGGCTCAGTAGGAACCCTGGAAATGATACCTCTCTCTGACTCGCACATAAAATAAAAGGGATGCCTAACTTGACACTACCTGTTTCCAAACATGTATATGGAGTGTAGTATGTGCATCCGACATAGGCAGCTCTGCAGCACCACCTGAGGCATGATTGCCATGTTTTAAGCAATATAAAGCAGTGCTAAGCAGCTTTTACCAATATTTAGTATATGTAAACAAAATTGCCCGTGCTAACTAGCGCAACGTCGGGCAGTGTTGACCAATGTTGGGCAAGGTCGGGCAAAGTTGAACAAAGTCAGGTAAACATGCTCATATTTGCTTTACTGTTCCTTAAGCAGTCTGGTCTGCCCAGCATGAAAATAAAAAGCAGTGACAGGGCTTGAACCCAGGATACTGTGCACTATAGTCACAGTACTGAACCACTAAGCCATGATAGCATTTCAGTGGTACAGACAGAGCAGGACAATTTTACACTAATGCAAACACAAAGAAATGCTGTATCATGGCCCTAAAGAGGCATATGGGTAACCTCCCCCACAGGCCTATGCAGACAGAGAACATCAAGCTAGGCGGTGTGATGTGGGTTTTGTAGGCTATGAAGTCGCAATCTAATGTACGTGACATTGGACGCTAAGATCTGTAGTACAGTAGTATGCCTCAAGCCAGTACGATAGGCAACCGTACATAGCAGTGCAGGCATAGCAGATGTGAATAAGTGTCAGGTGAAACCCTCATCCTATGTACACCCACAGTAGCAATCCAGGTGTGCCCCCGTCCGGGTAGAAATGTACAAAGAATAGCTGTCCCCCCTGTATGTAGAAATGTTGATAAGTCTATGCAAAGGGTCTCATGGAAGCCCTGCAGGCACAGCATGATCCCTGTTGATATATGACACAAAGGTGAGCCCTACTGTAAAAATACAACTTGATTTTCCATACACATATAGTATAAATATCTATACCGGGTGTGCTCACACACTCCAACAAATGTAGTGGATTTCATTTAGCATCACACTGAAAGGTCATACTGGGCATGCTCACACACTTAAATAAACGAAGCAAATGTCAGGCAACAACATACTGAAAGGTCATACTGGGCATGCTCACACACAAATAAACAAAGCAAATGTCAGGCAGCAACATATTGAAAGGTCATACTAGGCATGCTCACACACTTAAGCTAAATACGGATATGATAATAAGGGATCTATGGACAAATGTGGATAGTCATCTCTACTTCCAGAAACACATTCACAAAGTGGTCAGAAAATCATGCTATGTGTTCACACAAACTGCCAAGGTCTGTGCATGTAGGTCAAAAGAGATTCCCACTACTCATCAGTCATCAGACCTGTCAGAGAGTACCACAAAACATTTGCGATGAATCTGACTAGGCACGTTCAGCAGCAGAAAGACCTCAACAAGAGAATCACTGGCCTCAAACAGTTGCCCCATGCAACAAGACTGAATGTAACCCAATCTGTACTCTGTTGCATATTGTCTACTCAGGAGATCTCCGCTCAACAGACAGGTCCATGTCATGGCTACACTCAGATCTGTTCTGAGTTACAGCTCAATGACACTAAATATACAGACCCAACTGATATTGCCAACATCCTGGCAGATAGGATCAGTGTTAACTTTACCCCCCACTCACCGATGAAAGAGCACATCTCTATAATAGAAGACTGCAAAGTTGCTGTCATCATGGCTGCACAGGTAAAAAACACTTTCCAAAGCCAGTATCACAGCAGCCATGGGACCAGATAACTTCCCAGGCTGTGTTCTACACAAACCACAGAACGAACAGGCACCACACTGGCGTACCATGTGCAGTCATAGCCTAACCTCATGCTTTTTGCCTGCTGAATGGTGCACAGTGACGGCTATCCCACTACACAAGGGTGGAGACACCACGGACCCCAGGAACTAGTGCCCCACTAGCCTGATGAGCCCGATCTTCAAGGCCATGGAATGTATCATCATACAACTTATAAAAAATTACATTGGTAATCCCCAAACCCTGGACCACAACCATGTTGGGTTTGTAAATTGCAGATCATGTCTCCTAAACCTGATAGATGACATTGAAGCAGTCACCAGAACCGTAGACAAGGGTAAGGTGGTTCGCACAGCCTATGTAGATCCTTCCATGGCTTACAACACCACCCCACACTCTGGAAATATAGATAAACCCACTAAACTAGGTATAAATTGCTATCTCACAAGATGGGTTGCCAACAGGCTTACTGACAGAACACACACTGTGAAAGTAGCAGACTCCAAATATGACTTTGGACCAGTGACGAGTGCAGTACCACAGGGTCCACTCTGGGTCTTGTCCTGTTTAGTATCTACTTCCCTGAAGTAAACTTTAACATGGAAGGTCTGTGACTACTGAAGTTTCCAGAGGACTGCAAACTAGGAGCCATAATTGTAGACACTAAAGATGTGGACATCCTACAAAAGGGCCTCACTGAGACAGATGGCTGTTGTCAAAGCCATGGGCTCTAGCTCAATGCCAAAAGGTGCATTGTCATCCCCTTTGTTAAAAACTCTGTAGCCAAGAACTACAACATAGGCGGTAGTATACTTAACACTTAAAGTGTGACAAGAGACCTTGGGTCACAGGTGGACAGTGAACACAACTGTGATAATCACATCCCCACAGCAGTCAGGAAACCCTCCTATGTGGCACACCTCATCACAAAATGTGTCTCATGCAGAATAGAAGAGGACATTGTTCCCCTCTACTCATCACTCACTAGAACTATAATAGAGTACAACGCCACTTTTGCTATGTACCTCACAAGACAACTACAACAACTGGAAAGCCTGCAGCAATTCCTCTCAAAGAGCATTAGTGGTCTGAAATATATGCCATACACAGACCATCTCAAAATGCTCCAGCCGTACTCCTTGCATATCGCCTACTCAGAGGTGTTCATAGCCTAATATACAAAGCTATGTCAAACACAGAGCTGTTGGACATGCTCCACATAAAACACTCACAATCCCTCTGACCTTCGGACCCAAAACCACGAGTGAAATACAAAAGGAAGGGGTGTACCCATTTACCTTATGGATACCCACACCTTCAGGTCAGTGGCAGAGCATGAGGCCTTGGAGACCATGCAAGTGTAACTAACATTGGGCAAAGCTGCTCATCAGATTGTAGCCTGCTACAGATCACCTACCTTGTCTCAGGAACCTCACTCAGTATTCCTCAGAACAGTGGAAAATATAAAGATCCTATCAAACACCATTATATGAGGAGATTACAACTACCCAAACATTGAGTGGGAGAATTACTCATGTACAACGTCCTTTGCCCAATGTTTCCTAGAGTTTAAAAACTCTAACACCCTGGAACAGCTGGTCACCATGCCCACTACAGGTGACAACATACTGGATATGATCATCACCAACATGGGGTTCCAGTGTTCCACATCAGGGATAAACCCCTCGCTGGTAATATTAGATCATAAAGTAATCACACTGGACATCCACATCCTGCCCCCCCAGCCAGTCAATGAAACAACTGTGAGGACATTTTCAAAAGCAAACTGCACACTTCCCAAGACCAAAGTGGAACATTCCAAAGACCTCTTGCTATAGGATAATGGTATACAATCTGCCGAATAATTTACAAGTGCATCCTATGAGCATCTACAGGGATACATGGATCGAGACATCACAAATAAAACCAAGATGCACTCCTCCAAAAATATGAAAACAATCAGGTGGTTGTTGCCCATAAATAAGATAGACAACAGAAGGAGGAAACAAACACATGATACAGCCAACTTCACTAAAGGAAAGGCATCACTGATCATTATTAGGAAGAAACAATGATCGCTCATAAAATAATCCAAGGACAGTTTCTAAAGACATATAGCCAAGGAATGTAAGAATAACAACCAACCACAAAGCCTTCAGTAGCTATACCAGGTATGTAGGTGTCAACTTCCAAATATGCTGTCAGCTACTGAAAAATGGCAAGAAATACACGGAACCAACTTTCATTGCCCACATCCTGGGGGACAAGTTCAGTGTAAACACCCCCCATCACCCCCAAAAGAGCCGGTGTCCATCACAGAAGGATGCAGAGCCCCAGACATCATGGACATGCAGGTAAAGACAGCCCTCTCCAAAGCTAAGAACACAGCATCAATGGGAGTGGATGGAGTCCCAGGCTGCGCCTTACACTAGGCCCAAAAGGAACTACACCCTCACCTACATTCACTGTCCAGAATCAAGTGTACCACAGGCTATGTACCAAAAGAATGGCATACACTAACAGTCATCCAGCTCCACAAAGGGGGTGCCACAAGAGAACCTGGAAACCATTGCCCTATATGTCTACTCAGCTGGTCTACAAAGCTATTGAGTAAATTGTCATGGAACCCATAAACAGAGACATTTGGGACCTCCAGACACTGGACTCTACACAATTTTGCCTTGTTAAAGGCAGATCCTGCCTCCCAAGCCTAGTTGACTTATTTCAAACAGTTACCAAGGACATAGATGGAGGTGAAAGTAGTCCACACAGCCCACCTGGACCTCACTAAGGACTTTCTACACCATTCCCCACTCCATCATCATGGACAAGTGTACCAGCTTGAACATTAACAGTTATGTCACAGGATGGGTGGCCAAGTGGCTCACAGATCAAACACAAATGTTCAGAGTTGTGGGTGCCATGTCCGACTCTAAGCCAGTCACAAATAGCATCCCACAGGTCTTGGTCCTGGGACCCCACCTGTTCAGTAGATACTGCTCAGAGGTACAGGCAAGCATGGGAGGTGTATGGTTGAACAGGTTTGCAGATGACTGCTAACTGTGATCCATAATCAACTCTACGGCTGACACAGACATCCTCCAGAAGGGTCTTACAGAGACAGATACCTGGTGTCAAAACAATGCCTACAAGATGAATGCCAAATAATGCACAGTTATCCATTTTGGGTAAAACAAAGTGCACACAAATTACCACATAGGTGGTAATCCAGTATATACAGAGAAAGTCATTATGGCCCTGGGGACACAGGTAGATATTAAACTCTCCTTTGATGATCACATGGCCAAATTGTTTAGACATTCCTTCTATGTAGCCCACCTAATGTCACCTAATGTAACCCACTTTGTATAGTCTGATGATGTCACCATCCTACAAATATACCTGTGGAAAGAAGAACTCCCAATAATGTGTATAGTGTGTCGTGTAAATGTGTACTCCTGTAATATCATAAAGTAGTTAGGTAGGGTTTTGAATCTTGCACTTGACAAGTGTGTGTGCTCTCCTTGGGGAGGAGTACCCTTTCTGGAGAGTAGTAAAACACCTTAAAAGTGGTATACTAATCTTTGTCAAGTCTGACGATGTTACCATCCTACAAATATACCTGTGGAAAAGAGACCTCCCAGTAATGTGTATAGCACTTCGTGTTAATGCATACTTCTTTAGTGTCATGAAGTAGTTAGGTAGATGCTTGAATCCTGCATTTGACAACTATGTTTGTGTATAATTACCTTGGAGAGGAGCAACCTTTTTGGAGAGTAGTCGAACACCTTTCAAGTGGTATACTTATCTTTAAGTCTGATGATGTCACCATCCTACAAATATACCTGTGGAAAAGATAACTCCCAGTAATGTGTATAGTGTGTTGTGTTAATGCACATTTCTTTAGTATCCTGAAGTAGTTAGGTAGGGGTTTGAATCCTGCACTTAGTGAGTGTGTGTGACACTGTTGGTCAATGTGTTGTGGGTTTTGCTTTTACTACTGTATGACATATCAGTATTACAACAGTATGTGCATTGCAGATGTGAGGTAGCTGTGTGGAAAATACATATACGTACATGTGACCTCAATTATTGCATGTGTGGGAACCCTACTTTCTCCAAGAACACATCTGTCATCTCTGCCAGACTGTGCTGCTGCTTCCCAGACCTTAGGTCACATCTGTATGCTTGTGACAAGGCCAGCCACTGCAGTGATCCCTGGCCTAGGTCATCCGTGTCACACACACTCATTACGGTTTCTATTGAATTGTGTGAGTGAGGGTTTATAGCCAAGGTATATGTTAGACCTGTTCAAATGCAGCAAAGTCTGTCAATAATGGCTATTCATTATAGGTGTACAACAACCTTTGCGGATATGCATGCAGACCCCTTATTGCTTATGTGATCCACCGAGGGATTTCAAAATACCTTTGGAAATGTGATTATCAAAGGAGAGATGACGTAATACTTGGTTGCATGTACACATTGGTACCTGTTCTTCATGTTGGTGGCTACTACCTATGTGGTACTATGGGGATACTATGTTCTGTAAAGGTGGATGACTATGCTTTGTTTGGCTTATAGCTTTACAACATGGGTTTGACAACAGGTATCTGTCTGCATGATACCCTTGTGGAGGATGTGTGTGTCATTTGGAGAATACATTATAGGCCACAGTATGCATTACCAGACATGAACAGACATATCCCTACTGTGATTGCTTGTACCTAAGAGAGCTATATGCCAAACAGGAGTGGTCTCAGTAATGGGTGCAGGTGAATATCACTGGTTACTGGCATAGTATAGTAACTGAAGGATCCAAATGATATTGTGTGTCCTACATCTGTGTGTCAGTTGTCAAGACATCATCTAATGATTGGTTATGGTCAGGCTGTTGACGTTATGTATACTACCAGAATGCAAAACAATGACAGATAGTAACAGTATCACCCACAACACAATGTCAAACCATGTCATACACACCTGTAGTCAAGTTCCGTAATGTGTGTAGTACAATGCATACTGGCCACCAACATTAAGTATGGAGTGTTACTGTGTAATACAGGGCATGTTACCCTGCCCATGTGTCCACTATGCATGTACATGCAGACAGTGCACCTCCACCATGTTCACAAATGTACACCTGCAAATCTGTGCTACACACATCCCACACATACTGTCCACTCTTTAACACATGCTGCCAATACTACACACATCAGCTAAGTGGCACGTGGGTGGACAGTACACTATTGGAACTAACCCTGGTGTAAACAATACTACATTGACAATCATAGCTTTAATGCATCATGCCTGCTCAGCTACACCTTCAAGCATATCATTACACTCTACTGCTGACAACATGCTAACATTGTTATACTGCTATAAAGTCACCCTGTGCATCAGCACCATGGTAGCCTGTTCCTGCATCAATGTTACAGATGACAGGAGGTGGCACAGGTTTCATCATATGCACAGGGTGTGTTGTTGGTTTACCAGAGGCCTACAGTGAGCCATACAATCGACATGTATGTGTGTGTGTGTGTGTGTGTGTGTGTGTGTGTGTGTGTGTGTGTGTGTGTGTGTGTGTGTGTGTGTGTGTGTGTGTGTGTGTGTGTGTGTGTGTGTGTGTGTAGGGCAAGAGTACTGCTATGGGCCAATGTTGATGTAATGTGTGCTGGTATGTGTTAGCACTAGGTGTCTGGTTTATGTGTGTGTGTGTCTGCATGAGCACAGTTCCACCATGTGGCTGCCATATACGGGTATTTGTGGGACAGCCAAATACTGTTCCTGCCCGGCTTTACAGATCACAGTCTCTGGCCATGCATATGGTACCTGTGCCTTGCAGGGGTGCTACTGACACTATCAGGTACTAAGCCAGACTGGGTACTATCCCCAGAGGTATATGGATGTACACTGGACCCAAGTCCCTGCTGAAACTGTCCAGAGCCATGTGCACGTGGTCTTCTAGGATGTTCTACGGACATCCCACCCCCAACATTGCTGGGGCTGGTACTGGCACTACGGGAGCGGCTGTGACTTGAGGGACGTCCGTGGTGACTGCCAGCTGCTGATGTTGCTGGCATATGTCCACGTCGACGACTCAACCATCCTGCACTGTCCTGACACATGGGCATGACATTGTGGAGGACATATAATATCTCACCCCAACATCTATCAGTGACCTCAGTGTAATTACGGATGGCACCTGCTAGGTCATGGATACTGTCAATTACAGCGATGTTATGTGCCCTCTGTGCCCTTAGTCCCTGTCTGGTGTACAGTTCCATACGTGCCTGTGCCTCCATGACAGCCTGGAACATGCCAGAGGTTTTAGACATGTGGCACGTCTGCCAGTAGCATGATGAGCAGCAATGCTCTGACGAGAACCCCTGGACATCTGCCTATGTGGTACCCTTCCAGACATCTGGGTATGACTGCTGTGTCAGGATACATGTGCCATAGATACCACACTGTCCTGGCCAATGCTGACTGTACACTGTCCTTCAGCTAAGGGCATTGGTGATGGATGTATTGACAGTATGACTGTGTGCATGGATGGGGTGGACACTTGTGTACTGTCGATTGGTGGCCCAATGACAGACACTGGCAAACATGCCTGTGCCTCAGCACATCTATCATCATTATCATCATTTTGCTCAGTGACATCAGTTTCCCTGCTGCAGTGAACCAGCCCAAAGTCAGCACCTGTGAGAGGAAGACAAGAAACACACTTTACGACCTGTACATGATGTTGGCACACATGCACACATGCACACATGCACAAATGCACACATGAACACATGCACACATGCACAAATGCACACATGAACACATGCACACATGCACACATGCACACATGCACACATGAACACATGCACACATGCAAACATGCACACATGCACACAAATGCACTCCTCACTAAATCAGACACACACACACACCACCAGCAATCCAGAACATACTCAATAGCGGATGATGGTGGGGTACGGTATCACAAGCCAAACAGTTATATCACACGTGTCAGCATGCTAATAACAGTATACATGGCTTTGATGCATGTGTGTTGTTGTTCAGTGATTGACCTCACACTGGAACGCAATGTGTACATGGACACGACATTGCTGTGCAAGTATCAAAAGCTCTGCAATGTCCTGTGACCATCACTCACAGCTATACATACCATGGCTGGATGTGTATCTGTGTGTCACATAGATATCCATTTCTGATTAGAGCATCTGTGTCTTTAGCAGATAATTGTGGACACAGGTTTAGCACATGCATGCTATGTATACACACAGGATGAGTGGTGCATATATACCTGATGGAATACCATTGCTCAACATAGCCATTGTACAGTGGCTATGGTGAGTGTAGGACATATTGTGTACATGCCAGTGCCAGCCATGACATGGCATGCTACAACACAACTGTGACATTAAATATCACACACAGTGTGTGCCATGTGACCTATACACTCAATAGCATTACAAAACATATATGTGTCACTTTGTACAAATGGTGATTGCTATGCATATTGTGTATAGGTGCATATGTTTGCACACACACAACATTGAGGTGCATAGCAATTAATGCTATGTGTAGTACAGTGGTCACTGTAACTGGATGGGTTGTAGTACCATGAGCCATCATCATGCAGCATCATGTGATCACTCAAGGCTAATAATGTGTGCCAGACTGGCACATACCATGCTGTACTGGAACTGCAGTACCATGGCTACATTCACCATTTCACAGCCAGTTGTTACATGGGTTTGTAAGGTGCCCAATAGGGGGCATTGCCTAACATGAATGTGTTATGTGTTGAAGAGTGTCACATAGCCACATGAGAGGCCTCTAACCCTCAGGTATATTATGTGTGCTGTGTGCATGACATTTGGGATACTGGAGTGTGACCTTACAGCGGGTGTCTGAATACGCCATGTGTAGCATGTTAACGTGTACTGCGTATGACAAAGTTGTGTATGTTGTGTGCATGTGTATCGACTCTGCCTATCCAATGTCCACTACAGTGTTGCCACAATTGTGTGGGATGCTCTGTGTCTTGCATGTGTTTGAGGCAGCTACTCACATTACTGGGATGTGCATAGTCTCACAGCAAACATGCACAGCATGCATTATGCGTAGGTGTGTTACGTGTACATGGCCTACACCTCACCTATGACATGCACATTTAATTAGCAATATTAAATGTAGAACACACTCACCAGCATGGGTCTGCTGCCTTGCTTTCACACCAGACGGACCTACAAGGGTACGAGACAGTTTGTCAGTGGCAACAACTGTGGCATTGCTACTGTGTGTTTGCAGTCTTACAGTAGTACAACGGTTGACAGTCACAAGCCTACAGATTATATTCCTAATTATTAGTATTGCACAATACTAGGCACCACATCTTCTAACTACACAGTACACATCTCACATCAGCATGCTCTACCAATAGAGGTAACAGTAGTCTACAGCTATGCCATGTTACCTGCACGCTCCGTGTCAACTTGCTGGGTGGCTCCGGCCTCCATGATGATACATGTTAGTTGCTGTTGTTAGCCTGGAGCCACCTGGCTCAGGAGCAGCTCCTCCACTCTGGTGAGGGGGGGGGGGATGGCTACCTCACCACCTGTGGCAAGCTGTTGTCTACAAATATCAGACGCACGCTGCTAGACATGTCTAATTAAATCACTGCAGTGATGGTGTACCTGCTCATATGTCCGGTTATGCATGCCTATGTCATTTAACCTACGGACAAGATCTTGCCACAGTACAGTCTGCTCTTGCTGGTCCTGGCTGGTTCTTGAGAACAGCAGGGCGTAGTGCTGCACCAGGCTTGTGGTAATCTGTTCCTCCTCTGCTGGTCTATAGGTGGAATTACGATGGTGAGATATGACCCTGGAAGACAATGAAACAATATGTGTGAGCAAGTCATGTGGCACACTTAACATTCTGAAGTACAGATATCAATTAACTGCCATATATAGTGACCTACTGGCTGTCAGAGGATACACACTTTCAATACCACATATCAGTGCTCAACCCACAACTGCCTGACAGTGCCTGGCACACTTTATATATCAAACCATGTTTTGCACAACAACAAAGATAAACCAGTATGTAAGACTATACAACAGTACATGGCACACTGTATGCGACACAATGCACCACCTAGCCACAGGAGGTATATATCAAGCTAATGCATAAAGAAATATGTAATCCATTGCAATGATTGTAAAGTCCAGTTACAGTATTACCAGTATACCACACTAGTTGTTGATGGCAAACCCCTGCCTAACATATGTGCACATTCGTTAATATAGGTGGCATACTGCTGTACTAGACTATACATGTTGCTAGATGTGCACTTATATCCTGTACCACACATATGACTGAGACCATGGTACAGGCATACCCACACACACATCAGACATACATACCAGACACAAAGGTATGGCAACCCAGATGACCTTTACCTGTGTACATACAGTACTGTGTGTCAGTAGTTACAAAACCTTATGCCTGAGGTATGTAATCTGTGAGGACTACAGGGAACACACAAAACAGTGGTTCCAAGAAATGTGGACATACACCATACTGTGCTGTTTAGGCATACAGCTTCAGGTAGCACTACAGTTCATACAGGAGTTGGATTCACCAACACAATAAGCATACATGTACTGCTTTAGCTTACAATGGGACACCCCAGTCGACACCAAGGGACTACGTCAGACCGTATGGCATACTGCTTTTTCTGCCTAGCAATAGCATACACATCTTTTGCTGGGATCACAGCTAGGACACATAATACCATGGCAGAAACAGTTTCCCACTAAGCTATCACACATATACAGAACTCTGACACATTCACCAACACATTCACCATCACACTCAGTCATCCTCGCATAGCAATTATTGTAACAAGTACATGTGGGTGTGTATTGGTTCATAGGTAGGTAATAGGCTATTGGCCCTAGGGCCTATAGAAGTCTAGCCATATGCTACCCTGGCCTTTGACACACAGGTAATTTAATTTCACGTGGCCCTGTCAAGCAGAGCCAAAGAGGTGATTCCCAGGGTGCATTTCCTATCTCCCATACAATCGTCATGATTATTTATGACGACTGCTAATTAGGAGCTTTGTTTGCTATTGATAGGTGGTTTGTTCCAGAGTATGGGCTGTCTCTGAGATAGGAATCTATCCCTCCAGTATGTGCTGTTTATTGAGGTCACAAGGTTTAGGTCCCTAGAGCATGTACCTCGTAGGGATTGTGATCTGTTTACGTCGAGCTTGTCCAACAGCTCTGGGTTTGACATAGCTTTGTATGTTAGGCAGAGGTCACCTCTGGGTAGGCGGTATGTGACACAGTCTAGCTGTGATTTTGTGAGACGGTATGCATAGGGCATCTGTTTGAGGCTGGTATTACTCTTTGTGAAGTATGTCTGTGTCCTTTACAGTTGCTGTAAATGTCTTGTGAGGTACATACCACATGGGCCATTGTACTCTATAATGGGTTTTATTTGTGATGAGTAGATGGGAACACTGACCTATATTTCCCTGGATGACACACCTTTTGTGATGACGTGTGCCACGTAGACAGATTACATGACTAGTGTGGCACTGTGATTATCAAAGGGGAGACTACTGTCCACCTGTGTCCCATGGTTTCTTATCACACCTTCAGTGTTAAATAGACTACCATCTTTGTGGTAGTTAATGGGTACAGAGTTTTTGCAAGAAGGGATGCCAATGCAGTGTCAACATTGAGCTTGAGTCCATGGCTTTCTCACCAGGCATCTGTTGCAGTAAATATGACCCTGTCTCTCTCTCTCTCTCTCTCTATATATATATATATATATATATATATATATATATATATATATATATATATATATATATATATATATATATATATATATATATATATATATATATATATATATATAGATACACATACATATAAACATCCATTGGTGTACATATAGATATACATATAGGCACATATACAGTCCACCTTTCATGGTGGGAATATCAATTATGCAAAGGTTATGAGGTGTACAGTTATGTCATAATATTGCACAGTGTTGTGCAGAATACATTGAAGGTATTCTCAGCCCATGTAGCTTTAGCAGGCCTTACTGGCTGCAACACTGCAAACCTGATGAATCATACCAACAGCATTTAACCACCACATGTCATATACCAGCACTGTATGCTGTCTTGTTTGCCACACACTACAACCTACATAGAAATATGTACATAACAACCTTCACCAACATATATGTGTCCACCCTTCACAAACAGTTGCCGTATGTCCCTTGCTCTAAGCACATGTACAGATGCTAATATATCTGACACAGACAGATCTCTCCATATGTGTGTGCCATACACACACAAGGTCCACACTGTTGTAAGTTTGTGTACCTCACGGCTGACCTGCTGGGCCTTGCTGCAACATGAACAGGTGTCACATGTGAGCACACAGTAATATTAGAGGGTATATATATAACTGCAAATGCTAGATTAGCAAACTAGCCTGGTACAGCTGTTGCCAATGCTAAGCTACACGTTAATATGACTATCATGCATTTGTTACTCTGTCACATCCATGTTTATATAACTGTATGCGCTACTCCCCCAAACAGACATTGTACACACTACTGTACAGAACACAGATAACATGGATCAGATGTCTGACATTTAATGCTGAACTACATATGTCACAGTCATATCCCACTGCACACAGTTACACTCTGATTTCTCCATGCCAGTAGTTATGCAGGGCATCTGTGCATAGATACGTACTGCTGGCACATATGAATGATTCAAAGTATGTAGCGTACTCTTCAAAAACATCTACCACATGCCAGTAAATACATATCTGTTACATACCTTTCCTTTGTATGTGTTTGTATTTGCCAGTTCCGTGTGTTTTGTAAGTTTTTTTTTTAATATCTTATTTTTTTCAATATATTTTTTTCAATATATATATATTTTTAATGTCTTTTTTTTTCTGTTGCTGTTGCTGTTGTTGTGGATGCCGCTGTTTGTCTGTCTGTCTATGTGTGTCTCTCTCTCTCTCTCTCCATAGCTGCAATGAAATGATTGCATGTGTGGAAAGCAAGTACAGCCTGCTTTTATAGGTATCTGCACATGTGCATGTGATGGCCTCTGCACCAATTGGTGGCCACCATTTGGTAATTGCATGCAGCCTGCTGTGTGGTACTTGCAGTACTCACTGCCATAGCAACCCAATGCTATAAATTGCTAAGTCAGGTAGGTGTAGCCCTTTCAGCTTTCCAAAGTGATGACCATGCTTGTTTGCTGTGGACACCATTGTGTAAGTCAGAAGGTTGGTATACTTCTTATATCTGAAGCTAGGGGTTTAGCCAGTGATTTGAATGTTGTGCTCAGACCTGGGTGTTGCCACTTCCAGTACACAGTTGTCAGTGTAGAATTGTACTCACCCCTACAAATGCTAACACAAGATACATGGGAGTATGTAGTTTCTTTTCTACTTATACAATTAGCTGCCATACATACATAGTTATTGAGATGTTTTCATTTGGCACATGAACTGTTTGTGAACTGCTATACTGTGAATATTAATGTACTCACTTCTGCACAGTTTGTGCTTTTTTATGCTGACATTAGCACAGGATGCTCATGAAAACTGGACAATTCCAGTACTGAGTATGCCTACCTGCATCCTTGCTGGACCCTGAACACACAGGTATTTTGTACATTTGGGTGGGGATTGTCCTGCTATGATACTGTGTGGGGGTTGTAAAATGCTGCTGTAACATTATTTACTGCCTGAATGGCTAGTTCTGTTATCACAGTCATGTAATGCAATTCCACAAGAACTGCTGGTAAAGTTCCACAGAAGAGGTTTTGTATTATGGCATTCCTAACTTTCCTTTACATTCACTCATTCTGATGCATGATATATATATTTTAGCAACAACCTGCTGTGTATCTATTGTAGCTTAGTGGTACTTCATGCAGTCTAGTGTGCCCGAGGTCCGGGGTTCGAGACTGACAGTGGTGTTTTATTTTGCTGCTGAGCAGAACAAGGGCCCTCACATGCAGGCTGACTAAGGCACTTTTAAACAGTTGTAAGTGGGTTTGCATGGGTTTGCACAAAGCTTAGCAATACTTAGCTAAGCGCACACATGCGCACATGCACGCAAACCCGCTAACTACTGCTTAAAAGTGCTTACTCCCGCTAACCCCCGTGCTCATTTCTTTGAAAGAAAAGAAAATGGGGAGATAGGAAAGTGGTGAATAAGGGGCACAAAGAGGGAAAGACAGTAGGGAAAACAACTAGGGATGTGCAGGACGGGTGTAGTGAAGGTCCATAGCTGCCCATTTCTTTAACAGCAACAGCTGTGCATATACTAGAAATTTGGTGGGTAATTTGAAACCTTCCACCCCTGAGAGAGGAGTGAGAACAACAAAGTATGTTGTACTGCAAATTAAATATCAGTTTATGTGTCCAGCGGACATGTGTGCAAAATGGGCAGCTATGTATGGGGCGTAATTTTTTTTTTGGGAGTAGATTGCCCTTTTTTTTTTCAGGTGAGAGTGGAATGTGGGGTAGGGGAAGTAGGTATATTTGTGGAGGTAGATTGGGGAGGTAAACAGACAAGACAAACAAGATGCATACAGGGGCAGAATATGACACATGTGGTGGATGAACACCATTGACGGGGAAGGATGTTTGGAAATCGCAAGCCCTTGAGCCCACAGATGGCAACAGTGGAACTGAGATCCCCACCCATGGGCAGTCACCACTGCACCTTCACAGCCCATAGGGTGACTGTGTGGGGGCTGCATAGGAGGGGCAGGCTCACCCGTGAGTCGTGCCACTCATGCCTCAAGCTGGCGTAGAGGATCAGCGACTGAATGCTCGATCTCCTTACGCCCCACATCCCGGACCATTCGGAGGGTGATAGGTGGCCCTCCTCCGGCCATGCTTGCAGGGGGAGGATGAGCCCCATTCCCTGCAGCACTTCCACCCGAAGGTGGCACAGGACCAAC
This sequence comes from Protopterus annectens, assembly GCF_019279795.1. NCBI lineage: Eukaryota > Metazoa > Chordata > Ceratodontiformes > Protopteridae > Protopterus > Protopterus annectens. The sequence continues at coordinate 80,778,479 of NC_056736.1, read as the reverse complement.
GGAGGAGGAGGTCCCAGGCTGGGCACCGGACCTGATGGTGCCAGGTGCCATCGCCAGCTGAGGTGGGACAGGTGGGTCCGCTGGGACCGGCCTTCCCATACGTTCTATGTTTAGGTGGATTTAATGACAATATGGGTTGGTAACAGCCAACAGCATTCCAAATTAGTTGAAACAGCATGCAATAATATTCACATTAATCCAACACACCAGAGTTCCAAAAGTTGAACAGCAAGCATAACACATGCATATATAGAACAACAGTGGACATTCCAACAGCATGCAGGATTGATTGGTGGCAACAGGCCACCAAGATTGTGGTAGTTGAACAGGGCACATGCATGAAAGTAAAAGCAGATATTTATAAACCAATAGGACATATGTCCCAACAAATGTTTTGAGATTAGACATACCCATTGAGGTGTGGAATTGCATTGTTTATGCACATACAGTAGGGTGTAAAAAGATACCTCCATTAACAACTTATATGTACTTATAGTTTACACTACATTCCTATTGACTGCAGGTATATATCCCCTGCATGTATTATTACACTAAGCAATGTCCATTAAGTTGTGGAAATGGATTTTGCTAGTTCCTTATATATGTGACCTGTATCTGATATACAAACTGTCCAGGATGCAGATGCTACTGCTACATATTTATATATTTTATTTATATTTCTATATCTACATATCTGGATGTGTTCAGGTGACATTATCAGTTATATTTTAACAGCCCCCTACATTTCTAGCAGCACACTGACATTTCTGGGGAACACAATAACAAGCTACTCATGTGCCAGATTTACCTATACATGCCAGCCATGAAACAACAGTTGAGGACTGTATATGTGCTTCACAGCTACTGGCACTCCCTTCATCCACTTTCTATGGGCCTACCTAAGTGTGGGTTGACAGTGCTTAATACAACAGTACTATTTCTATAATGCAAGAGTACAACAACATTTAGAAGAAAGTGACATGGACACACTCCAGGAATTATACCTTTATTAATTACATTACACGCTTTTCTAGAGGCTCTCTCATTTATTTTATATTACAGTGCATGCAGATGACTTATTCAAGATGTATTATACCTTTATTAATGGGTTACAACACTCATTTTCAGGCTCTCTCACTTATTTTATATAACAATACATGCAGAGAAATTATTCAGGACTTATTATACCTTTATTAATGGGTTACAACACTCTTTTTCAGGCTCTCTCACTTATTTTACATAACAGTACATGCAGAGAGGTTATTCAAGACTTATTATACCTTTATTATTGGGCTACAACACTTTTTTGGGGGTCTCTCACTTATTTTATATAACAATACATGCAGAATAATTACTAACCTGCCTGGTGGTGCAGCCTTAGCAGCCTATCTACATAGGCTTGCTGATTCGCAGCACGGACACCTGCAGCTGTGAAGTAAATGAAGTGATATTGAGACATATACCTATCCATAATATCGACTACAATAGCAATTCTTACATACTTTATTCCATGGCTACCTACTCAGTAGTGGGGCATTTTCCATCCCACAGGCCTCCTGTATCCACTGGTTCAGTTGGTCCTCCTTGCATCTCTTCAGGTCTGAGTAGTGGTGTCTGACCTGCTCACCAGTCCGAAGAACACCTGTGGCACTGGTGAGATCATGTGCAAGACGGTTCCAGGCTTCCTCTTTGTATTCAGTGCCCTGGAACTGGCCCTGCAGGCGTCAGGCATCATGATTATGGACGAGGAGCCAAACCATCACTTTTGACTCCTCAATGCCCCACCGTTGCACTCGAAAGCGAGAGCCCTCTCCAACACCAGCCATGCTGCCTGCAGATGGGAGCTACAACCAGTTATGGCAAGTATTTCCACCTATGGAGCTTAAATATGCCTCATTTCCCGCACTTATTTGTGATTGGCCGGTTTTGAAAAATCTCAGCTGAAAGCACACCTGCTTAGCACTGGGTAAACTTTCATTAATATGTATGTGTGTGTTGACAGTGCATGAATATCAAAAGCTGTCATGGCTTAGTGGTTCAGTACTGTGATTACAGTGCACAGTATCCCGGGTTCGAGTCCTGTCATTGCTTTTTATTTTACTACTGGCCAGACCAGCTAGGAGGTGTGGCTGTGTTTAGCCGACTTTGCTCAACTTTTCCCAACATTGCTCTTTGTTGCTCGACGTTGCCCGACATTGCCCGACATTGCGCTAGTTAGCACGGTGAGCAGCTATGCGCAAACATGTTCTGTTTGCGCTAGTTGGCACGATGCGCAGCTATGTGCAAAGCCATTGCGCTAGTTAAAGCAGTGCTAATCTATGAGCAATTATACTTAAATGTGCTTAATACTGGTAAACTTTGCTTAGCAGTGCTTCACATTGTTTAAGATATGTTACTTATGTATTCATCAGTATGCATAACCAATTCACCTTCTTATATATATATATATATATATATATATATAAAATATCGTTCACTACTACAAAGGCCATTTCAATGCTTTTTACTAAAATTTATAAGATAAATGTCAGGAATTATTTTTCTATACAGATTTCCTACAGAAAATAGAAAGGGGAGTTGAGGAACTCGAACCGGGAATGCCTCTTCTTTGTGTGAAGGTTCTACCACTACGCTATTGCTATTTGGCTTAATTTGCATATACGTTTTTTATTATCCTCTTCGATGTCTAAACTGCTAACTGTAGCTAAGCAATGGGCAAACCCGTGCAAACACACGCAAATATGGGCAGCTATTTTGGGAATAATAAAAAAAATAAGAGTTTTACATTTTATAATTGTACAGGGGTTTAGAATGTGGGGGAGTGTAGTGTTCGGTATGTACACATTTGAGCGGACTCACTCATGTCAGTTGACATTTGATGATTGAGGGACTTGCAGGGGCGTGGATGTTTGGACTGCTCAGCAGTCTAACATGCCCCCTGCACTCGTGCATGCTCCGTGTTAGCCTTAGAGTTGAGTCAGTACGCCCTCATGAATATGCATGGCACGCTGACATCTTCCTCTTAGGCTGCAGTTTCCGTGTAAGACTTATTTAGTCTTACACAGGAATTAGTGAATCTTGGAGATGATATACCATTAGAACTGAAAATGCCGCAATGCACTTTAGGAACATGCACAGTGAGATGTGGATATTTTAAAAAGGTGTTAATTAATTATTTAATCCATTAATTTTAAAGAAGTGTTTCTTAGTGTGAAGAAGCGTTACATACATTTGATCTTATACATGAAACAGATATAATGAAAGCTCATTTTGGGAGGATGGGTCTAACAGCCCCCCCTCTCCAGCTCAGTGAGCAAATCAGTATAAAATGGAAGTGAGAAATATTAAGTAGTTTGTATAATTCTGTTTTTTACAACTATGGTCAGGGACTGAATTATTTTATCATTAATTTGTTTTCACATTAGAATTTTAGCTGTGAATGATTTCATTTCAGAATGATTTTGTATTAGCCTTCTTACTTATGTACTTACTGACATTTGTTGGCTGGTTTTATTCTCTGGGATTCAGAAAGGGCTATCAACAGTGGTAAACCCTAATATGCCCATTTTACAGCTGGTGGTAGCCGTTTCTGATTCAGACACAGGCTCTGTATGGTATTTCCATAAGGTCTGTAGAGTCATTGCGGTGGACTGTCTCCTCAGCCAAGCTACATGCTAATGAGGCATTCCAGGAGAGTGGCCTGTGTTTCTTAGCCATATGGTCTCCCCTATAAATGCCTGTGGTAAATCATTCAGGTGTACAAGTCTATATAGCTGAATTAACTCTGTCAAAGAATCATGTTGACTCATTATTTCAAGGGATGAGATCACATTAGAAGTAAGTGCCAGAAAGTTTAGTATGTAGGTAGTGGTGGGGAATGTGTGCATGTGTGCATGTATATCTTTGCATGTGTGAGTGTATGCAGAGGGATGGGTAGTCTGAAGTATGTGTGTGTGTGTGTGTGTGTGTGTGTGTGTGTGTGTGTGTGTGTGTGTGTGTGTGTGTGTGTGTGTGTGTGTCTGTGCATCTGCCTTGGTTGTCACAGTACAGGGTTATTCAGGATATAGGTAGGGTAGGAGTGTGTATGGGTGAATGGGTGAGTGTGTACATGAGTGCAAACAAGTGAGAACTGGGTTGATTTATGGTGAGTGTCTTTGTCAGGGTAGAGTGCTGCCATACCTCTACATTCCCCTAGGATAAATAGCAAATCCTATAATACCGAGAAAGGTACACATGACAAAAAATTGATTCAAATCCCATAACCTTGGCATAGAAACTGTTCATTGACAAATCAGCACTTTAGTCCTCTTTGCTAACTAAGGACTTAATTAAAGAGCACAACTTACATCAGGATGCATTTTCTTAACAATAATAAGTGTGAGACTTTAATGTCTGGTATTACTGACTCAGGGACATTCTGTATAATCAGGACCAACTAAATGGAATCAGGATGTGTCTATGTGGGGGGAGCTGGCATACCTCTAAACAGCTGTGCTTAAGACTTCTGGACAAAGCCATATGATCAGTAGATAACACCATGGATTCTTTTAAAAATAATGGAGGTAAACTTCTAGTATCACAATGCAGTTTCTGAACAATAAAAGAAAGAAACAAAGATGTCTGGCATTATTGACTTACTGGAATCATTTGTGTTTTATGAGAGTCAGGGGAAAACAAAGGCTGCAACAAGGATGTTCTGTAATTTCAGGAGCAGGTAATAGGTAAGGCAGTGTGTCTGTTTGTTTGTGTGTGTGTGTGTGTGTGTGTGTGCGTGTGTGTGTTTGAATGTATGCATGTGTGTAGGAGAATCAATGAGAATATGCCTGTGCCAGTGTGATGCATGGGCTGACAAAGGTGATTACTGCAGGAAAGCACTAATTAACGCTAATGGTAACATGACCCATTGCAGCCACATGTAAATTAGCCAATAACGAGGCCTTTCCTCATTGTGGCTAATGTGTCCGAATCACATTTCCTAAGATTTTGAAAACTGCTATTTTTGGCTGTAGTAGTTTCCATGAATGCAGAATGATCTCTGAATCCTGCCTTTTATGCTCTCATTTAATCCTAATGTTTTTCATTATTGATTAATTGTCATATGTTTTTAACTAGCATATATTAATAGCAGGTGTTTTAGATTTTTGTTTTTCTGATGTAGTTGATGAAATTAGTGCTGGAAGAAAACACTTTACATTTTTGTGGCAATACAGTTTTGTGCTCGTATGATCTGAGATACAATTTTTTTTTTCACAAAAGCTGGTATTACAGCAGCCAGGATCTTCTAAGAACAAACAGAACAAACTTGCTTTGTAGTTACTGAACTTACTCTGATGATCTTAGGAATAAAGTTAAAATAAGGAACAATGAAGCAACCAGCTTAAAATAATGCATGTTGAAAGATACAAATATGTATACATCCTGCCTGCTATGTTCTCTGCATTTACATGGAAATGTGTCTTGACAAAGAAAATGCATACCCCTTAATAATTTTCTGTTTGTTAGCAAACTGTGACTCACTACTCATGCAGAAATTGAGCTGTACAAGGAATGCAAAAGCTTTCATAGTATGTTTCCCTTCTTGACAGTCAACATATTATATTCTGTGTTATGTCTTCATTCTGGACAGAGAAGTAAGATGCACATGTTATTTCTACATTTACGTTACTGATGATGGTACAGTAGTTCACGCACAGTAGCAGTGATTAATGGAAAGAATGCATCATGTCACAAAAACATGCCATTACAAGTTTAATTTCAGAGTTTGTTGTCTTGCTCTGCAAGCCTGATTTCTATCATGTCAACTTTCTGACTCAGATAAAAGGATACAGACATTAGGACAAGTCATGTCTGCAGTATCCTGGAAGTTTTCTAAATGAAGTATGTGAAAACATAGGCTGCTGTTAATGATTATACAGTTACAGCTGGCATAGATTTCTAGGATTGCAGATTTTTCTGTATATCATGTTTCTGTTTCCAAACAGTACATAGAAGTGTCATTGGTGCAACAGGTAGCACATACTTACCTTTGGTGTAGAAGGCTGTGGGTTCTATTCCCCCACCAGGTAGGTTGATTGGTAACGCTGACTCCTGAGTGTGCTACCCTTTGGATGCAGCATTATATAGTGGTTCCCATATACTTGCATTGGTGTTAGCTTAGGTTGATGTAAAAAATCCCATAGCACATCTCCAAAAGTATAGAGAAAGTTCCTTGATGCCCCAATCAAATATCTCCAAGAAGTTGGGTCTCTCTTGAAAAGACTACTGGTCTAATGGGGCTGACAAGTCAACAAAGGTTAAACAAAAATAAACGACATCATTTGCAGCCTTGAAGCACAAACATTACTGTAAAACTTTCAGAATGTTTAGGACAATCTTAATTATCCAGTGACTACAGAGCAGTGATTTGCAAATGGTACCAATTGTTACAGTACAGATGTATTTGCAGCCTTTCTATACAGATGATCTTTTATTTGACTCTAGTAGGTATGACACTAGCTGTCTTTACAGACAAACACTCACCAAACTGCACTTGACCAAAACATGTATTTATTAAATGAGATAATTCCTTTAGCTGCAGCAGTGTAAGAGTTGATAGACTGTGATGTAGGAGTGAAACCCTCTCATAGGTGTACAGTGGTATGCTACCTTCTACATAAAAAAGAAAACACTCACATTTTCTTTGTTGGAATTTAATATATGTTACCAAGTGATCAGAACTGGCAATGTCAATGTCCTGTCTGACCATAAGCAAATCACCCTTGACATCCACATCCCACCCCCACCCCCAGTAAGGAAACCTCCGTAAAAAACTTCTCCAAAGACAACTTCATGCTACTCAAGTCAGAAGTGACAAACTTCATGACACCCATCCAGATGGGAGCTGAAAGTTCGACTGCTGAATGCTACACTAAGGAACTGTACGAGCACATTCACTTGTGCATGAATCGTGCCATTCCAAATAGAACCAAGATGCTCTCCTCCAAAAAAAGGAAGCCAATCTGGTGGTCCCCTGCCATAAACAAACTATACAACAGAAGAAAGAAACTGTTGCAGGAAAGAGGAAAATCCCAGGATGCAAACCAACTCCCTTACCAACCTCAGTAAGAAGCTGAGAACCCTCATAAAATCCTTCAAAGCTAGTTATGAAAATAAAATTGCCAGAGATTCCAAAGGCAACCACAAGGCATTCTATAGTTATGTCAAGAATCTAAATGGCAATGCTCAGATATGCTCTGAGCTACAACAGAATGTCATTAAATATACTGATCCCAAGGATATTGCCAATATCCTGGCAGATCGATTTAGTGCCAACTTCACCGCCCTCTCACCCCCTAAAGGGCCCATCTGAATACCAAAAGATTGCCAAATTCAGGTAAGCATGGCCACACAGGTAGAAACCACACTCTCCACAGCTAAGAATACAGCATCCATGGGACCAGATGACATCCCGGGCTGTGTACTACATGAACTACAAAATGAACTGGCACCTCACCTAAGTGTCATGTTTAATCATAGCCTCACATCAGGCTTCATGCCCACTGAGTGGAACACAGCTACAGTTATCCCACTCCACAAGGGGAGATCCACCTTGGATCCCAGGAACTAGCATTCCACCAGTCTGATGAGCCTGGTCTGCAAAGGCATGGAACACATTATCATGGAACTTATAAACAAAGACATTGGCAACCTTCAAACACTGGACCCCACCCAGTTTGGGTTCGTGAAGGGCAATCTTGTCTCCTGAACCAGATTGACTTCTTTGAATCAGTCTCCAGAGCTGTGGATGAGTGTAAGGCGGTCTACACAGCCTATCTGGACCTCACCAAGGCCTTCATCACCATCCCCCACTTTGGAATCATAGATAAACTTACTAAGCTGGGCATAAATCCATACGTCACTCGATGGGTTGCCAACTGGCTTACTGACAGAACCCAGACTGTAAAAGTAGCCAACTCCAAATCCAGCTCCAGACAAGTGAAAAGTGGAGTATCTCAGGGTTCAGTCCTGGTACCGCTCTTGTTTGGCATCTTCTTCTCTGAAGTACAGGCCAACACTAAGGGACTCTGGCTAACAAAGTTTGCAGATTACTGCAAACTGGGAGCCATTATTGAATCCCCAAATGATGTGGATATTCTACAAAAGGGCCTTACAGAAACAGATGCTTGGTGCCAGAGCCATGGGCTCAAGCTTAATGCCAAGAAATGTATAGTTATCCCCTTTGGGAAAAGCCATGCACCCATGAATTACCACATAGGTGGCAATAACTAAACACCAAAAGTGTGATGAGAGACTTAGGGACACAGGTGGACAGTGGACTCACTTTCGATAACCACATCGCCACAACAGTCAGGAAATCCTTCTATGTGGCACACCTCATCACTAAGGGTTTTTCATCCAGAAAAAAGGAGATCATTGTCCGACTGTACTCATCCCTCATTAGACCTATTATAGAGTACAACTCCCTGTTTGGTATGTACCTCACAAGACATCTGCAACCACTGGAAAGGCCGCAGAAATACCTCACTAAAAGAATCACAGGTGTGAAGCAGATGCCCTATGCTGACCATCTAAAAAAACAACAGCTATACTCTGTGACATATCTTCTACTCAGAGGAGATCTCTGGCAAAAAACACAAGCCGGTTGACTACTTAAGGGCACACGCCCAATGTTTTATGTTATCTGAAGAAGTCACAGTATTTACTGCGACGAAAAGTGCTTCATTTGGATTAAATTGTTTGTTTTTACATTCTGCATTTGGTGCCTTCCTTTCTGCAACCAGTTTTCAGAGGCGATCTCTGCTTAACATACAAGGCCATGTCAAACCCTGAGCTGTTGGACATGCTCCACTTAAAAAAATACCAATCCCTCAGAGCCACACACTCCAGGGATTTAAACCTTGTCATCACAATCAACAAAACATGCTGGAGGGATAGGTTCCTGACCCAGAGACTCCCCATACTCTGGAATAGACTGCCTATACATGTCAAGCAGAGTGCTTCCTTGGCCCTCTTCAGAAGGAACCTTGATGATTGGATGGAGATAGGAAATTCACCCCAGGGATCACGTCAGTTGACCTGCTAGTTAGGGGTCCAGAGAAGTAAATACTGTGGGAAGAAATATGCAGGGAATTGTTATGGCTAGGCTTGTATAGGCCCTAGGGTTGATAGCCTAGTGCCAACCTATGAACCTATGAAATGGCAAAATAGCAACTTTATTCTAGAAATCCAAGAATACTTGAAAATGATGACCAACATATGGACTGTGAGACAATGTTTTTAAATGCTTTTGCTGCCTTGTGACACATAATATTCAAGGATATAGAATTAGAAGAGCAAAATGTATTGTGACAGACATACCAAACACAAATCTGTCAGGATATGGAATTACAATAGGATTCTACTGAAGTTTGCAAAATATTTTTATGTTAGTAAATTCTATAGACAATCACTTTTTGATGATCATACTGAAGTTGTTAATATTACACTGCAGCAGAAAGGCTTGAATAAACTGTAATGGATATGTTCTACAATAAAGTAAATAAATATTACTTTGGTTCTCAAATTCTAAACTAGATGAGCTAGATAACTGAAGTCTGATTTTAATGCCTCAGTTTGACTCAAACAGTATACAGAGTTTAGCAGGAGGCTGTAAACATCAAAGTCAGGTAGGGCATGTTGTAGTTACAATTTATTGACACTGTCTGCGTTACACTGCTACACCATCTCAGGGATTCATAAAGAACCTCACCACTTGCATTACGGGCTGTGGTAAAAAGGCCCTGTTTATAACAATGCAGTATTTTCCTGTGCTGAGACACATTAACCACAGTTGGGAAATAATTCATTATTGGCTAATTTGCACATCTCTAAATCACAGATATTAGAGTTAACTGATAAAATTATGAACAGCATTTTCCTGGAGTAGTTAATAATGTTGATAGCTGCATCGTGTTAGCACAGGCACCCCCATTCACTGTCTTACACTCAATACATTCAGTCAAACATACACTCAATACATTCAGTCAAACACACACACACACACACACACACACACACACACACACACACACACACACACACACACACACACACACACACACACACACACACAAACCCCCTGAGTTGTGAGAAGGTTTCTTGTGTGTCCTTTTTCCTGCTGTTGCAAATCATGAATGATTTCAGTCAGTCATTAATGTGAGACAATAGAGTTTCACACTTTATATCTTTATATCTTTCATTAAATCCATGGCAGTGTAATATTTGTTATATTAGTGACTTTCTAAGTCTGTAAGAGGTATAATTTAAATACACCCCAACTTTGTCTAACCATTACATTTGTCTATCTTAATTACTTGAATTACACAGTTGATATGCATTTCTAATGTTCTGTCCTATCTGTCTTAAGTACCAGACTGATGCAGGCATTAAATAATGCGGAGATCCTCAATATATGTTAAAAACTCACTGCTGCAATAACTTATTTGTTGGTGCAGTGGGTTAATGGGAGGTTTACTGAGGCAAGGGTGCAGCACTCAAATCTGTCCCCCCAGTAGTTGACTTCATTTTTTAACTCTTATTTTATTTGTAAACTGAACACCTAGTGTATAATGGCGGTGCAGAAAATCTGTAAGAAGTAGGAGATATAAGTTTTTAGTGCCTTTTAAGGCATGCTACTTATATTATCCCTCATGTCTAGTGGTTTATGGTACCACTGTTTTTTTTAATTAAAGTATCCCTATTGTCTAGTGTTACCTCTGCCCCACTTTACATATAAGTGCTGTTAAGATACATAGCTAAAGAGTTCTCCCTTGCACCTAGTGTCCCCCCTCAATTCCCTTTCTGTTGAAGTGCCATTAAGGCATTAAGGCACAGAATGCAAGACTTCTCCCTGGAGTCTAGTGTTCCCCTCCTGATCCCCATTCCATTTGTGTTCCATTAAGTCACAAAATAAATAATAATGGGAACAAATCAAGGGCAGATTTTAATTATACTTCCTACAAACTTAAACAAGCTAGTATGCTAAACAGCAAAAAGAAAAATGGCAGCACCAGGAAATAACGTTCAAGATTTAATCCAAAAGTTCAAGACAATATTCCAGAAGAATACAAGCCAAAAGTAAGCACTTTCGTCTCCTACAATGGAGACTTCTTCAGACTAATGGCTTACACATACACATAACCTATTTAAATACTAAAATAGCAGTCAATTAAACATAATTGACAATTAATCATTAAAAGCTAAAATAGCAGATCTTAAAACAACAGTCAGCCTAATGCTGACAGATACCGTTAACTAAAAATCCCTAATGCTTCAGTCCCTTCCTTTTTAAATACATAATAAATTCTTCTCTATTATTAAATCCTGGAGGAAAACATGCATTTAATCCAACCTGCCAGCAGTATTCCAACCACCCTAATTCTTCTTCTACATTAATACTTTTGACATTAGGATGCACTGAATCTATTACCAAACACTTGAAGTTGATTTTACATCTATTTTCCACATAATGCTTGCCCATAGCATTTTTTACATCACTCTTACCAATAGCATAGCGGTGTTCATAGATTCTCCTATATAGTTCTCTTTTAGTTTTGCCTACATAAAAGGAGCTACATTCTACACATATTAATACATAAACAACATTTTTAGATCCACATGTGAATCTACCTGGAACTTCTACTAAAGTTTTACCAAGTATAATTTCATGACTATCTATATATAAATATTGACAATAATTACAAATGAAACACTTTACCATTCCGTTCCTTTCTTCCACAGCCTTATTTTTATTTAACTTCATTTGAAAAAAGTCTTTAAAGTTTTTCGCTCTTCTTTGTACAAATTTGGGTTCATCTCCTAATTTCTGTATGTATTTCCTTTTAGTATTCCCCAGTTCCTTCTAACTATACTTTTACTAGTATTAGAGTCTGTGCTATTTTGTAGTGCTAAAGCTGTGGTGACGTCTACAGAAATTTTCTCCTTTGGTTTATCTACAATTATATTATTCCTTTTCAAAATTTCTTCTGCCATCACCTTATTTACCATTTCTTGGGGGTAACCTCTAGTTAACATTCTTTTGCAAAAGTTATCAGCCTCAACATGAAAGATTCCATCATCTTTCGTCAAATTGCTAATTCTATTTATTTGACCTTTGACAATGTTCCACTTGGTCTTGTTTGGATGTAAACTAGAATAATGTAAATACATATTTTTTTGGAATTCCTTTTTATGAATTTTAGAAACTAATTTACCATCAGTTTTGTAAATCATAAGGTCTGAAAAATTAATTCTTTCTGTACTAAAATTGTACATAAACTTAATATAGGAACAAACATTGTTAATATATTTCAGAAATTCATTTAATTCATCGACAGTGCCATCCCATATTATCAGAACATCGTCAATAAATCTCAACATTTTAATAATATTTTTTGCAAAAACAGTTTCAAAAATATTGGCTGACTCCCATCCCTGCATAAAAATGTTAGCATAACTAGGGGCTAACGCAGCACCCATAGCAACCCCATTTGTTTGCAGAAATAGTTGATCATAAAATTCTAAGTAATTGTAGCTCAAAACCAAATCTATCATCTCCATAAGCAGTCCCACTGTGTTAGAAGAAAATTCTCTCGATTTCAGTAGCTCCATTCTAACCATCTCCATGCCTTTTTTGTTTGGTATCATTGTATATAAAGAATTAATGTCTAAAGTTAGTAATATATCAGAGTCAGAGACCTTAATATCATTTAGTTTATTCATACAGTCATAACTATCTTTTATATATGCGATGCTCTTAGGTACCACTTTTTGTAGGTGTTTATCTACTAAGATAGACATTCCCTCTGGCTTACTATTTCTACTGGCTACTATTGGCCTTAAAGGAGGAGAATCAATATTTTTATGGATTTTGGGTATTCCAAAAATCCTACTGATCTTGGGATTATTATTAGTTATGTTTCTTTTCATTTTCTCATCGATTCTTCCAGCATAGAACCACTCATCTATGCATGATTCTATTAATAAGAATCCCTTCTTTATTTCTATTAGATTAACTGGTTTATAAAAATTACTATCAGATAACATTTCTTTCATTTTTCTTTCATAATCATCTCTGTCCAACAAAACCATCGACCCTCCTTTATCAGCCTTAAAAATAAGTATGTTTTCATCTTTAACTAAGGCATCAAAACATTCTTTCTCTTTATTTGTTAAATTATAATATTTAAAGTTAGTATCATTTTCTAACATTTTGAGCATCTGCATTTCACACATATTGAGAAACATTTCCAATTCTTTGGATAAAGGTGGATTATAACTGCTAGGTTTATAAAATTCACAGTTATTTTGTTTTTGATTTCCAAATATTAATTTGAGGTTTAATTTCCTCACATAATCTCTTAACTCATTGATCATCACTAATTTGTTTGCCCTTTGTGCCGGGGCGAAATTCCACTCCTTACTCAGTACACAGCCAGTCATCATAAGAAATAGTCTTTCCGACCTCCTTACAGTATTGACTTCAAAACTTGCCAGCGGGTAAAGATTTACCTAAGGAATTTACTGACAAATGGCTTGATATTAATCAAAGGGCAGGACAACAATATATGGAACTGTTGCGTGATGCTAATATAAGTAAAATAGATGATATAACCACCAAAGTTAAAACGAATTATGATATGCTCAAAGACAATACTTCCAGGGACAATTTTAATAGTAAAATGGTCCTTATACAAAAGAATTTACATAAATTAAATGAGGAGTTGTGTCAAAGGAAAACCAAAAAGTTTTACAGAGATAGAAATGAATACGCAAACGGCGTGGCCACAGCATATGGGTTATGGTTGCAAGCTAATGCCAGCAATATTATACATAAAGATTTTACTGCAAATGCTGCCAGTTTAGAAGATGAAATCAATATTGTAAGGAGGCTGGAAAGACTGGGCAGTAAGAATAATATGCAAGTTGTTGTGGCTGATGTTCATTTCAATACTACAGGGGAAATTAGACACCATGCAAACGAACCAGCAGTGAGACCTAAAGTTAAGGATACCAGTAAGACAAAAACAAATTGTGAGGAAGCACATTTAAAAGGAACTTTGAGAGATGACAGCAAACAAATAATAGAGGTATATCAAAGAATAGACAACCAAAGAAGAACATGGGCCCAAGTGACAGCAGATGGTCATAATGATAAAACGGGCTATAATAAAAGACAACAGTCCCAAAAAAACTGGGGTGGAGGGCAGGAAAGGTCCAAGAAAGAACTGGAACTATCAACAAAAACAATGGAAGACGTAAACAGTGTGAACTTTGAAATTATTGACTTATATAGTAAGAATATTTCTTATGATGACTGCTGTGTACTGAGTAAGGGGTGGAATTTCACCCCGGCACAAAGGGCAAACAAATTAGTGATGATCAATGAGTTAAGAGATTATGTGAGGAAATTAAACCTCAAATTAATATTTGGAAATCAAAAACAAAATAACTATGAAATTTATAAACCTAGCAGTTATAATCCACCTTTATCCAAAGAATTGGAAATGTTTCTCAATATGTGTGAAATGCAGATGCTTGAAATGTTAGAAAATGATACTAACTTTAAATATTATAATTTAACTAAGAAAGAGAAAGAATGTTTTGATGCCTTAGTTAAAGATGAAAACATACTTAAGGCTGATAAAGGAGGTTCGATGGTTTTGTTGGACAGAGATGATTATGAAAGAAAAATGAAAGAAATGTTATCTGATAGTAATTTTTATAAACCAGTTCATAGAGTGGTTCTATGCTGGAAGAATCGATGAGAAAATGAAAAGAAACATAACTAATAATAATCCCAAGATCAGTAGGATTTTTGGAATACCCAAAATCCATAAAAATATTGATTCTCCTCCTTTAAGACCAATAGTAGCCAGTAGAAATAGTAAGCCAGAGGGAATGTCTATCTTAGTAGATAAACACCTACAAAAAGTGGTACCTAAGAGCATCACATATATATAAAAGATAGTTATGACTGTATGAATAAACTAAATGATATTAAGGTCTCTGACTCTGATATATTACTAACTTTAGACATTAATTCTTTATATACAATGATACCAAACAAAGAAGGCATGGAGATGGTTAGAATGGAGCTACTGAAATCGAGAGAATTTCTTCTAACACAGTGGGACTGCTTATGGAGATGATAGATTTGGTTTTGAGCTACAATTACTTAGAATTTTATGATCAACTATTTGCGCAAACAAATGGGGTTGCTATGGGTATTGCGTTAGCCCCTAGTTATGCTAACATTTTTATGCAGGGATGGGAGTCAGCCAATATTTTTGAAAGTGTTTTTGCAAAAAATATTATTAAAATGTTGAGATTTATTGACGATGTTCTGATAATATGGGATGGCACTGTCGACGAATTAAATGAATTTCTGAAATATATTAACAATGTTTGTTCCTATATTAAGTTTACGCACAATTTTAGTACAGAAAGAATTAATTTTTTAGACCTTATGATTTACAAAACTGATGGTAAATTAGTTTCTAAAATTCATAAAAAAGAATCCCAAAACAATATGTATTTACATTATTCTAGTTTACATCCAAACAAGACCAAGTGGAACATTGTCAAAGGTCAAATAAATAGAATTAGCAATTTGACGAAAGATGATGAAATCTTTCATGTTGAGGCTGATAACTTTTGCAAAAGAATGTTAACTAGAGGTTACCCCCAAGAGATGGTAGATAAGGTGATGGCAGAAGAAATTTTGAAAAGGAATATCATAATTGTAGATAAACCAAAGGAGAAAATTTCTGTAGACATCACCACAACTTTAGCACTACAAAATAGCACAGACTAATACTATTAAAAGTATAGTTAGAAGGAATTGAGGAATACTAAAAGGAAATAGTGAAATCATACAGAAATTAGGAGATGAACCCAAATTTGTACAAAAAAGAGCGAAAAACTTTAAAGACTTTTTTCAAAGGAAGTTAAATAAAAATAAGGCTGTGGAAGAAAGGAAAGGAATGGTAAAGTGTTTAAATTGTAATTATTGTCAATATTTATATATAGATAGTCATGAAATCATGAAATTACACTTGATAAAACTTTAGTAGAAGTTCCAGGTAGATTCACATGTAGATCTAAAAATGTTGTTTATATATTAATATGTGTAGAATGTAGCTCCTTTTATGTAGGCAAAACTAAAAGAGAACTATGTAGGAGAATCTATGAACACCACTATGCTATTGGTAAGGGTGATGTAAAAAATGTTATGGGCAAGCATTATGTGGAAATAGATGTAAAATCAACTTAAAGTGTTTGGTAATAGATTCAGTGCATCCTAATGTCAAAAGTATTAATGTAGAATAAGAATTAGGCTGGTTGGAATACTGCTGGCAGGTTAGATTAAATGCATGTTTTCCCCCAGGACTTAATAATAGAGAAGAATTTATTATGTATTTAAAAAGGAAGGGACTGAAGCATTAGGGATTTTTAGTTAGAGGTATCTGTCAGCATTAGGCTGACTGTTGTTTTAAGAACTGCTATTTTAGCTTTTAATGATTAATTGTCAATTATGTTTAATTGACTGCTATTTTAGTATTTAAATAGGTTATGTGTATGTGTAAGCCATTAGTCTGAAGAAGTCTCCATTGTAGGAGACGAAAGCGCTTACTTTTGGCTTGTATTCTACTGGAATATTGTCTTGAACTTTTGGATTAAATCTTGAATGTTATTTCCTGGTGCTGCCATCGTTTTTTTGCTGTTTTGGATACTGATTTGGTTAATAGCGTGTTGCTGTATTTCAAGTTCAAACAAGCTAGTATAACAGCTTGATATATGGTTATTCCTACTGGCTAGTGTTCCCCTGACCCATGCATATAGATTCATGCGTTGTGGTTATTATTCCCCCAACCCACCAATGCAGAGTTGTAGCTAGTGTATGGCTTTCCCCCTGCCCCACTTATGTAAAGTTATACCAGGTGGCTAGTTGTCCCTTCTGACCCACATGTGGCTATTGATAACCCCGACCCACATATGTAGAGTTATATCTTGTGGCTACTAGTTCCCATGACATAATGTTGCTGGATTTACTCATAAGTCTAAGGGTGCATGTAGACATGTGCAGATATGTCAGATCCCACCCCCACCCACACCACACATATCACATACACATTCCCGCATTCATTCTATACACACACAGACACAGACACACAGATACACACACAGCCAGAAATGGCTAATCTATGCAGCTCAGCAATTCTATGAATCATTAAAGTCCAAAAACATATTAAGCAAACTAAAACAATGAAGAGAAGTCAGGAACACCACCACATCTCTTATAAAAGGAGCCTTTAATATACTGTGTTTGCCCGTTCACAGTACTGATATGCTGCTTCTTTTGACATTGAAACAAAGTTAAAATCTAAATATATACAAATTCAAATAAGCACTCCTACCAATCAAAAAGTGAAAATTAAAATCAAGCATATGTTTCAGCCAATCATAAAATAAATATAAAAACATCATGGCAACACTGTTACAACTTCATTTAAAAAGACAGTACATTGCCTTTAACACAATATTTCTCTCTACCTATAAAAGTAAATTAATGTATCAATGTTCATTGATTTACTTAAGAAGAGTTCTAGCTTTAAAAATAAGCTTTAATGGAACTTTGTCATTCAGGCCTTTACCTACATCATCTCTCAGTCTAATGATCCATCTAGCTTCAGAAATTAATGTCAGATTTTATTACAAGGCAGCATACCACAGCTAAGATTTAGAGATATCCAAAAAAACCCGACAAAAACAGAAACAAATAAAATCCACAACCAGGCCAGTGAACTCCTAGGAGGCTTTTTGGCCGAGATGCTACAGCTGTGCTGTTTTTTACTGACAATAAATTTGCTGTGTGAATTTTACTCTGGACTGTTTCATTTTGATAACTGGCTTGGTTGTAGATTTTTTAAATTTAGAGATAGACTGTTTAACTTATCCTTAGGATAACATAATAATTATTTTAGAGATTTTCTATTTTTAAATATAAAACTGGATGCATCACCTACTATGTTTGTTATATTACGGTCACTGGTCAAACTAGGCCAATGCTTCTTAATCACCCCTGTCACCAAATTAACATTACTAGTATAGAAAGTAGGGACAGGGATCCTATGTCTATTAGGTCTCCCTTCCATCCTACACACATCAGTTTTGTTGGAAAAATAGGGTTTGGCCTTTGTGAGCCTTAAGCTAGGTATTTCATTAAGAATGTTTTCAGTGATTTTATCCTCAGTGAGTTTGGTTCTCAATCATCCAACTCACTCACAAAATTATCATCCTCTATATTCAGCCTTGAAACTGTCATTCCTTGCCCTTTTACTATATTTTTAAAAATATGGTTGGGATGCATGCTTCTTCTATATAATAGTGCATTCCTGTATCTTAGTGCCTATACCATTATCTTGTTTCCTGTAAATCTTGGCATCCAGAAAATCTATCTCATTGTATGACTTGTTCATAACAAACCTGAGGAAGGAAGTACTGGCATTTATCTGGTGAAGAAACAATGCTAAGTCAACCTCTGTTGCTGCCCATATTAGGAAGAGGTCATCAACAAAGTTTCTGTGAAAAAATACTTGTTCCCAATTCATTGGTTTCAGGATGGTCTCTTTCTCCCACATAGCCATGATTCAGTTCACATAACTATTCACACTGGAAGTGCCCATGACTACTCCATCTCTTTGTAAAAAGATCTCATGGTCAAATAATACTACATTATTGTCTAAGACCATTTCCATCAACAAACATATCCGATCAATGAATTTTTTTGTCATAATAACCATCATTCAGCAGATATTTCCTAAACATTTCTATACCTTCCATAGGTATGACTGTGAATAATGACTGTACATCCAAAGTGACTAGAAAAAAATCTTCCATTCTGTCCCTCCCATCCAGATGTAAATTTGTACACACCATTAAGAAACTGTCTAGAATCTTTTAATATATACTGGTTTCTGTCAAGGACAGAGCTGAAGTGTTTCTCAATGAAAATTGATAGAGGGTGAGTTCACCAGTTACAACCTGATACAATTAGTCTGAAGGGTGGAAAAAGGGGGTCCTTATGACACTTAGGGAGTCCTTGTATGATGGGTATCAAAGGATAGTCTACAATAAAGTCATCATCATTGTCTTTCGGCTTTTCCCAGTTAGGGGTCACCACAGTGGAACTCCGGTCTGCTAATGACTGGAAGTGGATTGTTACGGTGCCGAGTTGCCAGCCCGATGCCCAACCTTCAAAGAAGGCACACCCATTCATGCACGCACCAACCTGCATGTCTTTAATGTCACTCGACAGTGGGGAGTACATGCAGACTCCACACAGAAGGCGCTCCAGCCAAGAATCGAACAGGATAACCTCTTGCTGTGAGGTGACAACGCTAACCGCTGCACAACCGTGGCTATGATAGTGTACAATAAAGTAATTATATAAATTCAAACTAATGTCTTTAGTTAAACAATCATGCAAAGTGTGATTTATTCTAGATATCATTCTGCAAACATCAGTTAAACTGACTTTCTTATATACATTTTCATCATTCAGCATTATTTTCATGGTATCAAAATAGCAGTCTCGGTCCATAATCACAATTGGACCTTCCTTGTTGGCAGGCCTGATAACAATTGTCTCATCATGCCATAACATTTTCAAAGCTTTATACTCTTCTAACTTCAAATTCCTAAATCCTTTACTTCCATCTTGTACCTGTAAACCATTATGCAAATCATTCTCACAAAGTTTCATAAATCCAAATAAAAAAAGGGTGATTAATCGGTACAAATGTAAATAGGTTTCTTAAAATCTATTTCATTGGCTGAACTACAGCCTTTAAACATTAATTTTGACATCATGTTCCTCATAAACATTTTTACGTCAAGAATAGAATCCGTTACTTCTGCAGGCTGTGCAGGTATAAAGTTAAATCCTTTCTCAAGTAGTGAATGCTCAAAATCAGTCAAAGACTTAGAGGAAAAATTCTAGAGTAAGGATTGTTCTTGCCCTGCCACATCTTCTTGAGCCTTCG
Organism: Protopterus annectens; assembly: GCF_019279795.1. Classification (NCBI taxonomy): domain Eukaryota; kingdom Metazoa; phylum Chordata; order Ceratodontiformes; family Protopteridae; genus Protopterus; species Protopterus annectens. The sequence continues at coordinate 80,758,395 of NC_056736.1, read as the reverse complement.
AGTATTCGGGGGATCATGTTGAATTTTCCTTTTTATCCAATCCCTGCTACTTGAGCATCTTCTGATTCCATATACAGTCTGTTCAGGCACTTTGCTTAACAAAATGGAAATATTTAAAAAAACTGTTCCCCATCACCCGCATTTTTGTCAGGAT
>NC_056736.1:80603241-80750741 GCF_019279795.1 Protopterus annectens | reverse complement strand
TTCAAATTTGTAATAATAAAAAAAATAAACTAATGTGTGAGGAGAGTTTTCTTATTTGCATCTGAAAACTAAGCTTGAGAATCTTGCTTTTGTTTAGACTCCTAACAGCCCAGGCTACACCTTTTATATGAGAGGTAATGCTGGCAATCTGTGAAAGAAAAGGCCAAATTAAATGCCAATTTTTAAGAGCCATTGTTTTCTTAAAGGCTCTTTAGTTGGAATATGTGACATAACATAATTATTCTTCCTCTCCTAGTCTTCATGATGTAACAGAGGATGAGACAAGTATAGGAAAGAAAAGCAAACAGAAATAAGTTCAGACATAAAAAAAAATAGGATCTCTATTATATCATGCTTTTTTTTTCTTATTGAGCATATTTACTGTCGGATTCCAGGTAAGGAAGATTACTTTTTGTGAAAGGAAAGTTTGACATCTGTGTGGTGTTCTCTTTTAATTGCTGGGTTAGCTGGTAGTAACCGATGGGTTCCAAAATGCACTGCAGTGAAAATGTTGAAATTAACTACTAAATCTGTTTTGATCAGGTAATAACAAATGAAGCTGAAGTTGTTTAGCAGATTGGTTTTGGAGTTTGCTCTGGGAGGAACTTAGAGTAGAGGACTAAGGGATACTGTGGGAGGAGTTTGAGCTGAGGACTAGGACATCATCAGCATAAAGCATTCAGTCATATGATGGCAGTTCACTGAGGAGACTTTTAATAAAAATAATAAAGGCGAAAAGACTGAATCATGTGGCACACTAGCCTCGTATGTACCATTTAAGAAGTAGTTTTGAATGACTGTAGTAAATATCCCATCTGTTAGACTGGGCAGGAACAACTGCAGTGCTGATTCACTGAGACCTTATTAGCATAGGGGTTCCTATTACATGATCGAAAATTGTAAATGGCGAACGCATATTGAGCGAACCCGATTGGTTGAAACGTTGAAACGTCACACGCTTAACATGGAAATCGCCATAGAGAATATTTTCCCTTTACTTTACTTCAATGCAGTGCGATCTCGGAGTAGGAATATTTAAGTAGCGGGGGTGTGGGGGGCACAGACCCCCACATGGGGGTGCAAGGGGGGCTTGCCCCCTGCCTACAGCATTTAGGTAAGTATAGTTTTTTATTTTTATTTTTTTATTGTATTTTCGAAATTTCAAACATCGCTCATATGGTGTCGACCATATGGTGTTCGATGTATGAAACTTTCGAAAATATAATATAGACCCTAGCATGGAGTGTTTAGAAGACACGGGTCTTTAACCGTTCTGAAGGTACATTTCAGGTCAGTTATTAAAGCTGCTGTGAACTGGCCCTTTTCCACTAATTCATATGTATGGCTTGTCACTGCATACATTGTTGTGTGCTGTATCATGCTTTAGCTCCATGCTGATTTCTAGAAGGGATTTTGCATTTGTTTTGTTAACCTTCGAAAAACAACTTTTCAAGTAATTTTGAGAGTGGCTACATTATATCTGTGTGTGTGTGTGTGTGTGTGTGTGTGTGTGTGTGTGTGTGTGTGTGTGTGTGAGCTATTAACAAATGTAATAATAAATAGGTTATGGAAATGTAATAATTAGCAATTGCACTTTTTTCAGACTAAAGCGCAATATTGATAATAAAATAAATAAAAGTAAACTGATATTTTTGGAATTTAGAAATAAGCTAGACTGAAAATAGTTAGATGCTTAACTATGCATGGCATTAATTTGGCATCATTTTACTTATTATATGTTATACTTTAATCTGAAGAAATCTTGTGATTGGACAAAAGCACTTACAATTTCAGTAGTTGCTGGTTATTAAAGAAATTTGCACCAATTCTTCACTGGACTTGCTATACATTGTTCATGTTTTTTCATTTGTTATTTGAAAACATTATATATGTATTCACTGGCCTAGATGGCAGATTTTGTCCCCCTCTCTCTGTCTGTATATATATATATATATATATATATATATATATATATATATATATTTTTTTTGTGTGTGTGGGTGTGTGGGCATGTGTTGTTTCATTTATTAATATTTTTAACATAGCTGGCTTAAGCTAGACAAATTCAGTTGACTATTTTCCTATTTAAATGCTCACATTGCACAATTTACTGAACTGTGCTACTGCTGTATTAGTTATTTTAACAGATGCTGTTAACCTATATTATTTATTTTGTTATCCGGTAAAGGAACTTATCTAAACAATGAAATTTCAGTCAGTAGTCATACCACAAGAAGAAAGACAATAACATTTATTGTATATGTGATATTTTTAGGGTGGCCAGTCAATCAACAGTTTTCTGAAAGCAAGGAAAAACTAAATTACCTGGAAAAAAAACAAAGACATGAGATGATGTACAAACTCTACCCAAGTAACAACTGTAAATTAAGACTAAACACTGGTCATTATATCTTATAATGATCTTCTTTATGTAGGAATTACATACACACACACACACACACATACACACACACACACACACACAATGATGAAGTGCAACAATAACAGCCAGACAAAAATGTAAGGAGAATGGGCATTCAGTTCTCTAAGGCATGTTAACTCATTGTCTGAATCAGTGCTACATACTACAGAAATGCCAAGAATACATTTGTACCATTCACTTTTCACATTTAGAATTTTACAATTCTTTAACATTTTGAGGTTAAAATGACAAAACTGGTCACACAAATTTATGTGACCAGATAGTATGAAGTGCATCACCTGTAACATGATATATCATCACAAATGGTATATGTGGAAGAGTCATTTTGCCTATTTCAGCTAACTTATAGGGAGTTAGGAAAGCATTATGGATTGGCATAAATGGCTGGTGAATTAATACAGAACAAGGCAACACCATGTAAGCAATGGGGCACTTCACCTCTAAGGCAAGGCAGATGTTGATCTCTTTGTGTCTCACACGACTCCATCATACTTGACTAAGATCTGGTGGTGATTCTTTTTTGTCACCAGTTAAATCCTATGGGCCATTACAATTGAGTATATTTCCATTTCAAGTGTAATAAGGGAAATAGGTTGGCAGTTTTATTTATTAGAAACACATTGGGCTTAGCCTGACACCATGTTGCAGAGGGATGGAGCCTTTACCACATTCCATATGACTAGAGTTCAGTTAGCTGCCATAACTTTGGAGAAGGCAGACAGGAAAAAGGAGAAGTGAAGAAGAATTCCCCACTTGTGTCTCCTGGAGGGGATCAGGGTTTTGTGTGAATTCTGGGACACACTGGAGAGTGTGATCTACACACTGGAGACCAAATAACTCTGCTCATGTTCTCAGATGAGAAAAGGCCATTTACATGATAAACTCCTTGTGGAAATGAGGTTAGTCCTCCAAGGATGACACTTCATTGCATCTCCCTTGTGACTAGTTGAGGGTGCACAGTTTGAGCCAGGAAGAAAAAAAAAAAACAAGCGAACCGCCCTGATGGCTGTCCTAATGAAGACCTATCCCTTTTGACTCTCACCTTTGTGAAATGCAACAAATGGGTCCATTAGTCAGAAAGGGGATGATCGTTGACAGACCATGGGGGTTAATGCCTGTAAAAAATGATTGATGTTTAGTTTGAGAACAAAATGCCATAGATTTATTCATATTATCTGTCATAAATGGTTAATGTGGCTGTACAGCATCCATAGAACCAGTGCAATTTAATTTGTTTTATAGAAAGCAGCATCAAACTTTTTGAGACCTGGTTCCTTACATGTCCTGAGTTATGTAATAACAACCTTGTTCTATTCAGGAGAGAGGCCACCATCAATCATCTGAATATGACAGTCAGAAACTAGAAACAAGTTTAAGCAATTATCAATGTCATTCTAATTGATATAATGGCTTGTCGATGCATACATTTTCTCATAGGCATGTTAAATTACAGTTAGTGTGGCCTCTAACCAAATACAAAATGAGACATCAACTTTCACTGATAAAATATTGTTAGAACCATGGCGTACTCTCAATAAGATAACTAGAGGCTTTGACGTAATTGAAATCTACTCAGTGTAGTTTGTCTGAATCTTAGTTTTAAATAATGAAAGTTTTTATTCATGATGTATGAGTTTAATACATTTTTGTACAAACTAATTGGTGATTTTTTTTTTTTTTTTGTTAAAATTAATTTGCAGTTCACTCCAGGCAATTAACCTAAATTGCTTTTCACCATTTAACATAGGAGGGTTTTTTGATAAATAGTCTATGTAATATAGATTTACCAATTACTCATCTTATTTCATAATGAATAAAGTAATTCTTTTCTGAAAAAAAATGAATGAAGCAATGATACCTCTGTCTTTTGTTAGATATGGACTGATTCTTAATTTAGCCCATGTACTGGGGGAGATTGGATTGATGTTTAATTGAATCAATCAGCGATCAGGAAAAATATCCTGGCTCTGACTCATACACAAGCTGGTGTCACATTAATAATCTTGATAATGAGAAAAAGGTCTATTCTTGGTCAGCTTTTATGTTATGCTGAAAAAAGTAAAATCCTTACCATGGTAGAGGAGACAGAAGCAAAAATAAAGGACAAATATACAGAGAGATCAATATCTTCAAGTCTTAAGTTTGGGTATAAGAGATTGTTGTTTATCATATACAGAAACAAGTGTGTTTTACTAGTCACTATCCTCTATAATTCCATTATTATTAAAACTAGCTTAAATTTGAGGCAGCTAAAGGGGGAAAGACAACTTTACCCTGGCAGAAAGTATACATCAAGAATATTACAAGAGGCTGAGGAATAAGTGTGTACCTGTTCTCTACTACAATGAACATGCACTGAAGGTCACTTCAGATATATCAAAGTTTTAAGGAAAAACTTCTCTTGACCTAGATAGCCATTTTACAGATTTTAGTCAAGGCTGAAAAAGAGGGTATATGGGGTATACAATTTTCAGTGTTTTCTAGATTAAACAAATCTGAGTCATATTACACAAAAGGTAACTACAATTTTCTTTTCGGAAGCCACTTGGAAGCCATATAACATCCAAGTATAAATCTGTTGTTCCAGCATCCTTTTAGGAGAATTCTTATCTTGAAGGAACTACAAATTTGCCTGTCTGAATCCCCGTCAAACAAAGTATTGATAACCTAGTAAGTTACAAGTGTAGAAATGCTCTTATTCCGGAAATTAAATTTTATCTAAGAGATAGAATCAACACATCTAAATTTTATATAAACAACAGTGTTCTTAGTAAGAAAAAATCAGCTGACCTGCTCAAGGATCTTATTTTGAAGTCCTTTAAATGATTAGCTAAATAAACAAAACCTTGCAACCAAATCAGTATCTAACTCAAGAACCCTAATTAAAATATTTCAGTAATAAGCATCTTAGTCTACAAGAACACTTAAATGCTACCCAAAATAGATTTGGCCTACCATACTCCATACCATAGCACCTATGTTGAAGGAACATTATCTGAATTAAATAGCACATACAGCTGTAAGTCTCTTGCATTATACATTATATTATATCTCTTTGTCATCTATGCATCCAGACATTACACTCTGCTGTAACAATAATAGTGATTTTAGTTGCAGTGGATATGGCAAATCATGTAATCAATATACAAATTATTCTATCTGTAATGTCCCTGCACTGGCCTAGTAATCAAGGAGCCTCAATCTTCACTACTAGCACCAGCAAGGGACATACACACTGGGAGGATGACAAGTACACACACAGTAAAGTAAAATTTCCCTTAAGATCAAACAGAGATCACAGTCAGTCTGTGGGCTGGTTTCTCCCTCTTTCTCCAGATCCCCAGTAAGACTTCCCACTGGCAGAGCTGTAGAGTTAAAATCTTAGCTGATGGGTCAAGCCAAGACCTCCAGCACCCTCTCTGGCCAACCAGTGCTTCATGTCCCTGCCCAAGTTGCTGACACACACACTTTGTGATTTGATTTATATACAAGCACGCACACACGCGCACACACACACACACACACACACACACACACACACACACACACACACACACACACACACACACACACACACACACACATACACACACACACACACACACCTGGGGAAGGCACACACAGGTTTACTAGATATGCCCCCTTCTGCTCAAACTATAAGGTAGTTATCACTGCCACCAACCCCTAATTATCAGACACTGGAAAGGCCCTTACAAAGGGTGACCAATCCTACTGTGTAATGTTACTATTATCCTAATGGTAAGTGTGACCAAGACCAAGGCTATTTAGGGGTGGCCTGTACAGTGTCACCAAATACATATGCAAGTATTCTAAGAGCTTAAATAAATCTCACAAATATCAGACCCAAAGATAGGTTTAAATATATTTAATAATAAATAATAAAAGAACAAGACTATACTCAAACAACACAGCAACTGCAGAGTTCAGAAGCACAGGAAATATTTTAAAACAACATTGTAGAACAGTCTCAAATAAATACAGAAAGCATCTAAACTCATCTTTACTATATTTCTAACTATATCTAAAAGAAATGACTGTACTCTAGTTACTTACTATTAGCAAGGCAAATGCAGATGAGTTCGGAATGGATGTTTCTAGGTCCAAGACAAGATACAAAATGCACAGTCTTTCTCTGAAAGACTTCTTAAATTACTATTACTGCTGGGTCAGCTTGAATGACATCATTCTTTGTCACCTGCCTTCAGTTCCCAGGCTAACAGATACCAACATAATTTTATCATCTCTGTCTGAAAAGTACATATCTGTCAGATGTGCAGCTAATAGAAAACAATAAAACACTTTGCATTTTAAACATAGTAATTAAAATTACTTTCAAGACAATAGAAACACTTCTAGCTCTAGACATTGTGTCTGCTTGCTGCATTGAAACTGAGAGATAACACAATTGTAAAACATTTTGATTCCAACTTATTTTCTTGAAGTTTTCCAAGTTAACTCTGCATGTTATAGCTTCTACTATTAAAACATACATTTGCACAGGTATATAGTTTATATACATTTCTGTTCTTTTCCAGTAGGGTGCACTGTGGTTATATTCTTGAAGATCAGTACATAACATACAGTTCTGTATAAATCATAGCAATATTCACAAATGACATTGAATTATTTAGAAAATTCCAGCTAGCTGGGCTGGCAGCATCACAGTATCACTTGTGCATGGTAACATTACATTACATTTGCATCAATATTTGTACATGTTTATGTGAAATTCGGGTCTATATTAGATGAACAAATGCTTAAAATGTCAAGTACGATATGCTCAACAGAGTTTAAGTGAATGTTCATCTAATAGAAACCCCAGAATATCAAAACAAGGAGTTTCAAACAGTTGTAGTTAGCCAGCCGTCAGGATGCCAATGGCTGATGGCTATAATGTACTGTACACCATTACAACTCCCCCCAAAAAACAAAACAAACAAAAAAAAGAAAAACAAATTGACAAACAAAATAAAGTAGGGAGCTTCACTCCCCACACCCCTCAAATGTGGGAGACTGTGTTTCCCACACACCCCCTCCTTAAATATACCAACTCACAGCACAGTGGAGGACTGACATAAAATTACACAGGGTGAATGTTGAGACTGCACCACAGTGGAGGACTGTAAGAACAGTGAGACAGGATGAATGTTCTGACGTTAGCCGTTGGCTTCCGCACGGCTGGCCAACTGTAACTTTTTGAAACTCCTTGTTTCGACATTCTTGGGTTTTGCTTAGATGAACGTTCGCTTAAAAGTTGTCAAGCATGTCGTACTCGACATTTTAAGTGTTCGTTCATCTAATAGGGAACCTGAAATTCAAGGGAGCTGAAAGCAAATGTCTTTCTCTCTGTATGCATGTATGTCTTTATTTATTTATTTCCATTTTGTTACTGGGAAAGTACCAGTAATGAACAATTTTCAGAGAAAGCCTGGGGAGAAATCACCAACAGTTTTACAGAAAATGTAATTAACATAATTAATAAAATAAAATAGTTTTGCTGGTAGTGTATTGAACAAGAATGCAGGAAGCAGTAGTAAGATAATGACAGCCATATATCAAAAAGAGCTAAGGAAAGAGAAATAGGATAATATTGGTTAAGAAAAGTGGATGGCCATACATATACAGAGAACTGGAATGGGAGATTAAGAACAGCTAAAGATGTCAAACTGAGAACAGATGGAGTGAGAAAAGGAAATAATTTGAATGTAAACTGATAGCATAGAGTTAATACGTAATGTGTTGGTATTAGAAGGAAGTATTATGATACCAGAGGGTATTATGACTTGTACATAAAAAGGATTGAGAGAGATGTAACAGGGAGTAAGATGAGCAGAAGAAAATTACTGATGTGCTCAATCTGGAGACTCGCAGGTAAAATAATTTCCACAGATGGAGCTTGATGAGTAAGTTTATGGCTTCATGTTATAGCAGAGTTGGAAAAGGTAATGGAAGAATGAGATGAGCAGTAACAGATCCATTTGTCAGAGAGATGTGATTTTAATTAGGTTTTGAAAGAGTAACTGTTGGTTGATTCCCAGATTGCTTGTGAAATGGAATTCCAGAGTTTAGTCATATAGCAAGAGTAGGAAGCTTTGCATGAGAACTGGTGACTGTAGACATAGAAACTAAGGATTTTTCTGAAGATCTAAGTGATCTTATTGGAGAGTTCCAAGTCATAAGCAACTTAATGGCTGGGTATTTGAAGTAATGGTTTAGAATTTGTGAGCTTGCTTTAAGTATGTTACTTTGAGAAAGTTGGGGATCTCATGTCAATGAAGTTGTTTAATTGAAACACACTGGCAGGTTTTGCCAGACGAGCTGGTAACAAATTTGGCTAATTTATTGTATGTTTGCTCTAGTTTACAGATTTGCGCTGATTGTAGGCTGGTTAAAAGGATGCAGCATAGGAGAGAGTAGGTATTCGGAAGGATGAGGCTATGCATTTTCTGGTACTGCAGGTAAAAATATTTTTGTGCTTTATACAACATATCCAATTTTACTGTATCTTTCTGATTACGTCCTGAGTACATATATAGAATTTTAGCTGATAATGAATCATTAGTCTTAATAATTTAGTATGGCATGCGATATCAATTTTTGTGCCATTTCATTAGAGTAAAGGAAAGTTAGCTTTGATGTGTTGAAGTGAATTGTGCATTAAGAGCATCCCCCGGATTCACAAATCCTCTGTGTAAGACTTAATAAGTCTTACTCGGAGGCTGCAGTTGAACGGTATGACGTCAGTGTGCCATGAATATGCATGAGGACATGCTGACTCAACCGTAAGTCTTACATGGACCATGTAAGAAAGCAGGGGGGCATGTCCGACTGCCGAGCAGTCTAAATGTCCATGCCCCTGCAAGTGTTTTAAAACTAAACAAAGCACACACACAAGAGCGAGTCTGCTCAAATGTCCCTGCACCCAACACCACACTCCCTGATATTGTAAACCCCTATCACAGTTCTAAAACGCAAAACATTAAATATATTTTTTAAATCCCCAAAATAGCTGCCCGTATTTGTGCGTGTGTGTGTGGGTGTGCCCATTGTTTAGCTAGAGTTAGCAATTCTGACATGGAAGAGCATAAGAAAGAATGTTAATGCAAATCACACCAAATAGCAACAGCATAATGGTAGAGCATTCGCACAAAGAAGAGGCATTCACTCCCCTTCCTATTTATTTTTTAAATCAGTATATGAAATAATACCTGACAAATATGTTTAAACATTACTAAAAAGCAATGAAATGGCCAATGTATCAGTGAACAAAGTAAATATTTTAAAGGATCCTAATATAAAATTGCCTGCAGTTAAGCAGCGCTTCACCCAGTGCAATAGAGTTGCCCGTAGTTTAATAGCAGTTTACCCAGCGCAATAGAGTTGCCCATAGTTAAATGGCGCTTTACCCAGCACAATGTGTTTGCGCGGATGTGCGTGCTGCACCAACCAGGGCACCGTAGGGCACCGAGGAGCAACATAGAGCAAAGTTGCTTAAATGCAGCCACACCCCCTAGCCTGTCTGGATAGTATGAAAATAAAATTAATGACAAGGTTCTAACCCAGGACTCTGTGCATCAGAAGTAAAATACAGAACCACTAAGCCATGACAACATAGGGGAAACAGCCACTATTAACATGCATATACTTACGAATGGTAGTTTAACCATTACTAAGCAGGTCTGCAGTCAGCCGAGAATTTTACAAAATGGCCAATCACAACAAAGTGCGGGAAATGCAGCATATTTAAGCCCCACGGGTGGGAATACATGCCATAACTGATTGTAGCTCACATCTGCAGTTAGAATGTCTGGTGTTGGAGAGGGAACATGCTTCCGAGCGCAACGTAGGGGCATCGAGGAGTCCAAATACATGGTTTGGCTCCTTGTCCATCGTCAAGAGTCAAGACTCCTGCAAGGCCAGTTCCAAGGGATGGAGTACAAGGCAGAGGCTTGGAACCGGTTAGCTCGTGACCTCACCAGTGCCACAGGTGTTCCTCGGACTGGTGAGCAGGTCTGTCACCACCATGCAGACCTGAAGAGATGAAAGCAGGACTGCCTGAACCAATGAATACAGGAGGCCCGTGGGATGCGGGATGCCCCACAACTGAGTATGTAGCCATGGAATGCAGTATGTAAGAATTGATAATGGAGTATGTATAACGGATAGGTATGTCTCAATATCCCTTCATTTACTTTACAGCTGCAGGTGACCATGCTATGAATCAGCAAGCCTATGCTGATAGGCTGCTAAGGCTGCGCCACCAGGAAGGTTAGTGATTATTCTGCATGTATTGTTATATAAAGTATGGGAGAGAGCATGAAAGAAAGTGTTGTAGTCCAATAATACAGCCATAAAATTGCCTGAATAAGTACTCTGCATATACTGTCAGATAAAAACGTCAGAGAGGCAGAAAAAGAGTGTAGAAACCCATTAAGAAAGGTAACATATGTCTGGAATAATATCTCTGCAGGCACTGTGATATAAAATAAGTGAGTGAGCCTGAAAAAAAGATTGTTCTAACCTATTAATAAAGGTATAATATGTCTTGAACATGTCTGCCATATACACCGCTAAAACAAATAAAGGAGTGAGCCTGTGGAAAAGTGTGTAATGTCATTAATAAAGGTCTAAAACCCAGAGTGTGTCTGTGTCACAGAGTCTGAAATGTTGTTGTACCCTTGCAGTATACAAACAATACTGTTTGAAAAGGTGCTGGCAACCCAGAGTTGTGCAGTCCCATATAAAGTGGGTGATGGAAGTACTAGCAGCTGTGAAACATATACACAGTCCACAACAGGCAGTTACTGGCTGGCATGAATAAGTAAACCTGGCACACATGTAGCATGTTATTTCTTCCCCAGAAATGTGAGTGTGTGTCAAGAAATGAAGGGTTCTGTACAAATCAAAGTGAAAATGTCATGTGAAAACATCCCAGATATGTAGATAAAGAAATATAAATGCAATCAAGAAATATGTAGCAGTAACATCTGCATCCTGGACAGTTAGTATGTCAGATATAGGTCAGGCATATATTGAACTAGCCAAACCCATTACACAACCTAATGTATGGTGGCAAGTGTAATAATACAGGTAGGGGATATACACTTGCAGTCACTAGGAATGTAGTGATGACTAAAAGGTCATTATAAAATGTTAACCAAGGTTTTTTAATCACCCTACTGTATGTGCATAAACCCTGCAATTCCACACCTCAATTTGTATGTGTAATCTTAAATATTTGTTGGGACATATGTCCTATTGTTCTATAAATATTTGCATTCACGTTGATGCATGTGCCCTGTTTAAACACCACAATCATGGTGGCCTGTTGCTACCAAACATCCCTGCATGCTGTTGGAATAACCACTGTGGTTCAATATATGCAAGTGTTATGCTTGCTGTTCAACTGTTGTACCCTTGGTGTGTTGGGTTAATGGGAATATTATTGCATGCTGTTACAACTAATCTGGAATGCTGTTTTGCTTATGTTGTAATTAAACACACCTAATCACAGAACGTATGGGAAGGTCAGTCCCAGCGGACCCACCTGTCCCTCCTCAGCTGGCGAGTGCACCTGGCACCAGCAGGTCCGGTGCCCAGCCCGGGCTCCCCTCCTCCGTTGGTCCTGTGCCACCTTCGGGTGGAAGCGCTGCAGGGGATGGGGCTCGTCCCCCCTGTGCAAGTGTGGGCAGAGAAGGGCCACCTGTCACCCTTCAAAGGGTCCAGGCTGTGGTGCGTAGGGAGATCCAGCGTTCAGTCACTGATCCCCTACGCCAGCTTGAGGCGAGAGTAGCGCATCTCACGGGTGAGCCTGCCCATCCTACGCAGCCCCCAGCACAGCCACCCTCGGGGCTGTGAAGGTTCAGTGGTGACTGCCCATGGGTGGGGATCTCAGTTCCACTGTTACCATCTATGGGCTCATGGGCTTGCGATTTCCAAACATCCGACTCCGTCAATTGTGTTCTCCCACCCCCATGTGTCATACACTGCCCCTGTATGCGTCTTGTCTGTCTTGTCTGTTTACCTTCCCAACCTACCTCCCCGGACATACCTACTTCCTCTATCTCACTTCCCACTCTCACCTGAAAAAAAAAAAAAAAGGGGGCAATCTGTACCCACAAAAAAATTACGCCCCATACATAGCTGCCCATTTTGCACACAGGTCCATCAGACAAACATGTGAGCTGATAATTAGAATTGGCAGTACAACATACTTTGTTGTCCTCACCCCTCTCCCAGGGGTGGAAGGTTTCAAATTTCACTCCAAATTCATTGTATATGCACAGATGTTGCTGTTAAAGAAGTGGGCAGCTATGGACCTTCCCTACACCCGTCCTGCACATCCCGAGCTTGTTTACCTATTGTGTGTCCCACTTTGTGCCACCTTTTTCACCACTTTTTTATCTCCCCATTTTCTTTAAAAGAAATTAGCGCGGGGATTAGCGGGAGTATGCACTGTTAAGCAGTAGTAAGTGGGTTTAAGCGAGTGTGCGCATGTGTACGCTTAGCTAAGCATTGCTAAGCGTCGTGCAAACCCGCTTACAACTGCTTAAAAATGCCTTAGTCACTCTATGGCAGGGCTCTTGTTCTGCTCAGCAGCAAAAGAAAATACCTCTGCCAGTCTCAAACCCCAGACCATTGACACAATAGACTACATGAATTACCACTAAGCCACAGCAAATATACAAATAACTTGGTTCTGAAATAAATATATCATGCATTACAATGAGGGAATGTAAATGAAAATTAGGAATGATATAACACTAATCCTTTTCTGTGGGTCTTTACCAGCAGTGGTTGTGGAATTGCATGACATGACTGTGAAAGGAGAACCAGCCATCCTAGCAGGGAATAATGTTACAGTATCACCTTACAAACACCACACAGTATCAGACCAGGATTAATACTGGCCACAGGAATACAGTGCAATAACCACATTTGTATGGCAGTTAATTGTGTAAGTGAGAAAAACGTATATACTCCCATGTATCCTGTGTTAGCATTTGGAGGGGTGCGTACATGTCTACACTGAGATGTGTGTACTGGAAGCAGCAACATTCAGGTTTGAGTACAACATGCATATAACTGGCTACAACCCTAGCATCAGATAAGAGACATATACCAACCTTCAGACTGACACAATGGTGTCCAGAGCAAACAAGCATGGGCCCCACCTTGGAAATCTGAAAGGGCTACGCCTACCTAAACTAGCATTGTATAGCAGTGGGCTGCAATCAAAGTGAGTAATGCAATCACCAAACAGCAGGCTGCATGCAATTACTGAATTGTGGGCAGCAATTGGTGCAGAGGCTGTCACATGCACAAGAGCAGATACCTAGAAATGCAGGCTGTACCTGCAGTCCACACATGCAATTATATCATTGCAGGTGCTGTGAGATAGAGAGAGAGAGAGAGAGAGAGAGAGAGAGAGAGAGACATGGACACAGACACAGACACATCTGAGACAGAGACAGAGACAGAACAGAACAGAGTGAGAAACAGTGACAGAATGTTGAATAGAGGGCGAAAACCAAACAAAAACACCAATAAAAAAAAACTACAAAACCGTAACACACAGAGCAGGGAAATACTAAGGTAAGGTATGTAACTCACATGTATGTGCTGGCATGTTGTATATGTTCCTGAAGAGTACTCTACACACTGCAAACCATCCATGTGTGGCAGCAGTATGTATCTATCTGTATCTGCACATGTGCATAGGGCAAGGGACATACTGCAACTGTTAGTGAAGGGTGGACAGATATCTGTCAGTGAAGGTTGATATGTGCATATATCCATGTAGGTCGTAGTGTGTGGCTTAGAAAACAGCATGCAGTGCGCAGGAGCGGCCGTAGGTCAACTGGTGCCCTAGGCAAAAGGGTTCCACGGCACCCCCTACCACACTTCCTGGTGCCCCCATCCTTGTCTTACTACACCACATAAATAGTGGAAAAACACCCCTGCTATTGCGGCGCACTAGGCGGCCGCCCAGTTGGCCTATGCCTAAGACCAGCTATGGTAGTGTTGATATATGTCATGTGGTGGTTAAATGCTGTGGGACAGATGTGTCAGATCTGCTGTGTTACAGCCAGTGAGGCCTGCTAATGCAACAAGGGCTGAGGACACCCACATGCATTCTGCACAACACTGTGCAATTTAATCACATACCTGTACATCCAATAACTGTCGCATAAGTGATATCCCCACCATGAAAGATGGACTGTACATGTATGTGTATAGATATGCATGTATATAATATATATATATATATATATATATATATATATATATATATATATATATATATATATAAAGATATAGATATATAGATATATATACATATAGAGTGAGAGAGAGAGACAGAGAGACACAGGTTCATATGTACCACAACAGGTGTGTGGTGACCAAGGCACGGACTGTAGACAAGTGTTGATACTGCAGTGCCATTCCACCATCCCAAAACAGTGTACCCATTAACTACCACATAGGTAGAGATGTACCTAACAGTGAAGGTGTGATAAGGGAACATGGGACACAGGTGGACAGTAGCCTCCGCTTTGATCAAGACAGTGCCACACTACACCTATAATCTGTCTGTGTGGTATGTGTTATGACAACAGGTGTGTCAGCTATGGACGTATAGGGTAGAGTTCGCCTGCACTCATCACAATGCCCTGTGTGGTATGTACTTCACATGACAACTACACCAGGTGAACAGGCCACAGACAGACCCCCCAGAGGGTAATACTGGCTGAAAACAGATGCCCTATGCAGACTGACTCACAAAATCACAAGTACACTGTATTGCATAGTTGTAGGGAACTCAGTAACAGTTGGATCCTCCCAGTACTATACAATAACAGTAACCAGTGGTATTGACCGCCACACATTCCTGGGACCACACCTGTGTGGCATATAGCCCTCTTAGCTACATGCAAATACACTAGGGATATGTCCATCAACATCTGGAAATGCATGCATTGGCCTACACTGCATTCCCTGGATGGGACGCAGATCCTACACAAGGGTATCATGCAAACAGATACCTGTTGTCCAATACATTCTGTATAGCAGTAAGCCATCTATGGCATATTCATCCACATTTACTATACATACTATCCCAACAGTACCACATAGGTGGTAGCCCTCAACATGTATGTTGGGTACCAATCTGTACAGACAGACATGTGTTATGTCATCTGTCCCTTGGTATCCACATATCCATAGGTATTGTGTGGTCCCTTGGTGTTTCACATAACACATTAGGGGCCTGCATGCATATCCACAGGGCTGGTGTACACCTATAATGACTGTCCATTATTACCAGTCGTTGTTGTGTATGAACATGTCTGACATATACCCTGGTAATTACCCTCACTCACAGTACTCTATAGTACCTGTCATGGGTGTGTGTGGCAGAGATGTCCTTGGCCACGGATCACTACATTGGCCGGGCTTGACACAGACATACATATGTGACCTATGATTTGTGAAGCAGCGGCACAATCTGTCGAAGGTTACAAATGTATTCATGTTGTATGCGGGCTTCACACCTATGTACTGATTGAGGTCACATGTACATATATTTATTTGACACGCAGATACCCGATGTGTGTAATGCACATACTGTTTGAAACATTTGTCATACCGCAGTAAAAGCAAAACCCACACGGCATTGACCACCTGTGGCACACACACACTTTTCATTTGCAGGACTCAAACCCCTACCTAACCATGTTATGGTACGAGAGAAACATGCATTAACATGGTGCGCTATATGCATTACTGGGTGGTTTATGTTCTCCTTGAATATTTGTAGGATGCTGACATCATCGGACATTCCAAAGAAGGCTGTACCTCTTTTAATGTGTTTTCCCAGTCTCCAAAAAGGCTACTCCTTTCAAAGGAAACTCAAACCCCTACCTACCTATGTTATGATACTAGAGAGATACACATTAACATGGCGCACTATATGCATTACTAAGTGGTTTATGTTCTCCTTAAATATTTGTAGGATGCTGACATCATTGGACTTTCCAAAGAGGGATGTACCTCTTTTAACGTGTTTTCCCAGTCTCCAAAGGAAACCACACACACTCCCCCACACACACTTGACATTTGCAGGACTCAAACCCCTACCTAACTATGTTATGATACTAGAGAGATACGCATTAACACGGTGCGCTATATGTTTTACTGAGTGACTTCTGTTCTCCTGGTATATTTGTAGGATGATGACATCATCAGACTGGACATGGTAATGTGTGTACACATTGTTTTGCAATCCTAGGAATGATCCATGTAGGTTGGCAGGTATCAACAGCTTGTATAGGACCCCATGAGTCTCACCTTGTGTGATCTATCTGTGGACACATTGACATCCCTCCATATGTCAACACATATCTATGCACAGATTGTTGATTTTGTGGATACGACATGTGTCTGTGATGTTGATGAAGAGCTGTTCAAAGTCTATATGGGACATGTGTAGCTCTGTTCCATGATGTATGTCCTGGGTGGCTGCCTTGCAGATGGTGTAGCATGCTTGGGGACCATGATCTGCACATGAACATACCACAGTTGGTAGGGTTGTGTGTTTGTCGGTTTCCAATAGCTCTGTTTATCACGTCTGCCATGATGCACTGCATGGCCTTGCAGATCAGACTTTATAGGCTTACTGGACTATACTTCCCATGGTGTGTTGTGCACCCACGCATGTGGGGAGTGCCTTATGTTGCTGTAACACATTCAACGGTTCCAGGTCTGTGGAGTGGGTGAGGTTCAACAGACTGTTCAGGTGCAGGGTCTGTTTGTTCTGTAGTGCATGCATGACACATATTGGGAAACAATGTAATCCAATTGTTGCCATGCTTTTGGCTTTGGGGGGAGCTGTTCAGCCATTCTACATGTGATATCTCCTGGTATGATGTCAGGGACTATCGTCTGTGGGAGGTGGGTATGTATACATGGGCCTGTCTGATAGGATGTTGGCAATGTCAGTAAGGTACAGTTGTCCCTGACTCAGCACATATATGTGTGTACATTACTATTTATTACATAGCTGAAGGACATGTCATGATTCTCAGTCTGGACTCCTTCTCAGCCACTCTTTACAAAACACCAACAAACCTGAGCACTAATCCCAGTTATACTCTTTTACACACTTAATACCCTACTGATCCTTTGTGCTCAGGCTACAGAGTATGTCATCATAATACTCTGGCATGTCCAGGGGTCGGTTTATCGGTTTAATGTGTACTCTCCAGTCCAGCTAGTGAATATTGTGCTTATGACACAATGTCACATCTGCCTCATGTACACAGATGACCCTCTCCTCCTCACATCACACTCACATATATGTGGGAGATGTAACAATATTGACATACAGGACGCTGAGCTCTCTCGACCCATGACTGGCATAGTCTATCAGTGGTGAGGGTGACCACACACACCACATATCAGTCTCACATACACCGCAGCACACAAGCCACGTTATCACACATACACATATTCGGAGGCTCTACATACACTCTGCCTAAGCAGCAGAGACCTCCACAGCAGGCACACATACAACTGCTACCCCACTACAATGCCCACATGTCACACAGTTCACAATGTCAGTGTGCCACACAGTCACTGCCCTTTGGGCTAAACAACACACCTGATACACTTGTTATAGGTGACACTTAATGTCAAACACACTGTTGTCCCACTCACCAGGCCAAACAAGGGAATAGTCACTCTGAGCTGTCTCTCAGGTGCCAGGATCCACCACATAACACATGCACTCAGGTCACTCCAAAGCAAGTCCAGGACTGGCTCCATCATTGTCCAAGCTGGTGCGTACAACCTCAGACATTCTTCCCTGGACCACATGCCATGAAACATAGAGGAACTCTGTGATGATGTAGCCCATCCCAGTATTACCCTAACCTTGTCTAGCATCTTACACTCACCAAGTATGATGTCACAGTATACCAACACACTGATCACGTTTAACAGTTGGCTAACATATTGGTGTTATTCAAAGGGGATACAGTGTCTGTCACCCTGGGGTGACATGCTCGACATGCCACGTAGCTTCCCTATGGACAGCTTGCACCTGTCACCCTTGGACCTTTGAATACTGGCTAGGGTACTTGCTGCCACCATAGTGCCTTATTTAAGCGGGGCTCAAAGGACAGAATCACCTCCATAGACATTACAGAGTACACGACACTGAGGGTAATGCTACTCAACACCAGATGTATTACCCTCAAATTGCGCCCACTCTGGGATCTCCTCAGTATGAAGGATAGCAATATCTGTGCACTAACAGACACATGGTTCAGGCTCCCACATGCACACCAGCACTACCAGGTTGTATTTCGTACCATGCTTTCTGACCACATAACTCGGAATGGCCAACACAATTAGGGGGTGTATCCATATACATCACAGATACACATACCTCCGGGTTGGTAGCACTGTACAAAGCATCACAGACCATACATATGCACCTAACATTGTGCAAATCGGCCTTTTGGTTTGTTGCCTGCTACAGACCACACTCCCTAACTCAGCAACCCAACTCAGCTTTCCTGGGAACATTGGACAAATATGAAGGTCTCCCCAAACACCATTATTGGGTGATGTCAAATACCCACACATTGACTGTGGATAGTACTCAGGCCACAACACCCTTGACCAACAGTTGCTACTATTTCTACACTCATATGCTATGGCACAACCGGTCACCACACCCACACGAGGGGACAACATATTGGACATGATCATCACCGACATGGGGACTCTATGTGCCACACCTGCGATATAACCCTCATTGCTAAGGGCAGAACATACTTTATCTCACTGGACATCCATATCCCATCCCCACACCCTTCCTGGGTAATGTTGGTGAACTTCCCATAGGAAAACGTCACACTCCTCCAAACCACGGTGGTATCCTTCAGAGACCCTGGGTCAGTGGTAAGTATGGCTCAGACTGCTGTATCCTTTACATACACATTCTATGGACACCTAGTGGACCGCATGGATCATTACATCCAAAATAACAACTGGACTCATTCCTGCAATGGCAGTGGACCTGTGTGGTAGACCCCATCCATTCATACGCTTTACAACAAATGGAGGAAGCTACTACATGATAGAGCACAATCCCAGACATGGAAGGCATCTGTGATCTGTACTAGCAGACAGCTACAATCACTTGGGTAATTATGTCAGGCACGCTTCTAACGGACAATTGCACCAGACACGCCGGACACTCACAAGGCCTTCTTCAGTCGATTCAGGTACCCGGCTGGACACTCACTGACATGCTGTGTGTTACTGTATACTGACTAAACATACCCTGAACCCACTGACATTGCCATCATCCTGGCAAACAGGTTCAGTGCAGTTGTGTCCCCCACATCCCCCGTAAGATGGTACTGTCCATACCAACAGAGTGTAACCTCCCAGACATCATGAGTAAACAGGTGAGTGCTGCCCTCCCCAAAGCAGACATCACAGAATCAATGGGACTAGACGATGCCCCAGCCTGTGTCGTACACAGCCTTCATGACAGACATAACACTCACATTATGTCACTGTTTGACATAAGAGTTACTGCAGCATATGTATCCATGGAATGGCGTACAGCGATAGTGGTCCCGCTCCATTGATTACTGCCACAACAGACCACAGGCAATATCGGCCTAAAAGGTTAATTAGACTGTTCTGCAAAGCTATGGGGTGTATTGTAATGGGACTCATGCACATAGACATGGGAAACCTACAGACACTGGGTCCTACACATTACAGCATTGTTGTGGGCAGATCTTGCCTGTTGGACCTGTTCATATTCTTTCAAGAGTTACCAGGTCCATCAGTGTTGGGATGGTTGTCCACACAGCCTGCCTGGACCTTGCACAACCCTTCAACACAATACCCCGCTCGGCCATTATGCATAGGCTCCCCAGCATCAATATCGACACATATCTGACACGATGGATTGCTACCTGGATCAGGGATAGCACCCACATGCTCAGTGTTGCAGGTACCATGTCTGACTATACACCCATGACATAGGGCATCCCACAAGGCTCAGTCCTGGGACCTCTCTTGTTCAGTATATATTTGTGTGATGTACAGGCTATCACAGGAGGGCTATGGCTGCCATGTTCGCAGATGACTGCAAACTGGGTGCCATAATCAGCTCTCCTGCTGGCACATGCATACTCATACAGGGTCTCACAGAGATAGGTTGAATGGTGCCTGAGCCATGGCCCACGGCTACATGCCATTAGTTGCATAGTCACCCCCTTTGAGGATGACAAAATGCCCACACATTACCACATAGGTTGTAATCCATTACATACAGTAATGGTTGTTACGGTTTTGGGGACACAACCTGTTCATACTCTCGCCTTTGACAATCCTATTGCCATAGTGGTTAGACAGTACATCTACATAGCCCACCATATCCCACATGGTTTCACATGTTGATCACGTGTGGTCATTGTGCCCCTATACTCTTCACGACCATGCTTGGTTACTATGCCACATTTGGGATGTAACTTACCTGACACCTGCAGCAACTGTAATGGCCACAAATGTTACTCATCAAGCAGATGTAGGGACTCACACAGATGCCCTGCACAGTTCAGATACAGTAACTCCAGCTATACTCAGTCACTTACCACCTACATGGATGTGTTGTGTGCCTGTAGTTGCAGGCAATATCTGACCCAGACTTACTGGACATGCTCCACCTCAGGATATACGACTCCCTTGGAGCTACACACTTCAGGGACATATACCTCAGCACTGATGTTAAAAGGACATGCTGGGGGGACAGATTATTATCAGAAAGCCTCCACTCACTCCGGAGTGTAGTCCCAGTTTTGCATAGGCAGAGTCACCCACTGACCACCTACAGGTGACATCTTGACATGTGGATGGGTGATCACATGTTTACCCATGGGATATCTTCTGGGTCCCTGCTAGACAGAGGCACAATACACTCAACATGAATGGGCATAGTGTTCTGATTAGACTGGGTTGCAGAAGCGAAACACACTCTGGCTATGCTTGTACATGCCCTAGGGCGAATAGCCTAGTATCAACCTCTGAACCTATGATAATTTTCATGACGCACAATGTTTATTGCTGATACTGTTTGCAGGTTTTTATCATCTTTGCTTTCACACTTTCTATGAACCGCCTAGGTATCTGCAGAACATATTTGCTTATGGCAGGGTTCCACTATATTATTTACGTATCTGTTGTCATATCAGTGTGTGCACAGGGCAGATTGCTGGGTAGTGAGAGGTTCGTGGGTTAACCCATGCAACTGCCTGCTATATGTGGCCCAGTGCTGTACTCCAACATGGCCTAAGTGTGTGAGCATGCTCAGTTCAGACTGTCAGTGTTCTGTTGCCTGACATTTGTCTCATGTATTCAAGTGTGTGAGCATGCCCAGTGTGACCTTTCGGTATGTTGCTGCCTGAGGTCCACTACATTTGTTGATGTATGTCTACATGCCCAATATTAACATTTGTACTGTGTGTGTTGAAAGTCAGGTTCTATTCTTACTGCAGGACTCACCTTTGTGTCATAACTCGACAGGGATTATGCTGTGCCTGCAGGGTTCCCATGAAATACTTTGCATAGACTTATCGACATTTCTTCATACAGGCTAACCACTGCAATACTGTCATGGTTTAGTGGTTCAGTGCTATGACTATAGTGCACAGTGTCCTGGATTCAAGGCCCATCACTGCTTATATTTTCATACTGAGCAGACCAGACTGCTTAGGGGCCAGTAGAGCAAATATGAGCATGTTGGCTTTTGTTCAGCTATGCCCTACCTAGACACAGCTTGTCCAACATTGCTCAGTATTAACCCTGATTGCTGGACATTGGCCAATATTACTCTACATTGACCACATTTGTAGTAGTTGGTGTGTGCGATTTTGTTTACATATACTTCATGATGGTAAATGCTGTTTAGCACTGCTTTATATTGCTTAACACATGGCAATCATGCCTCAGGTGTTGATGCAGGGCTGCCTATGTCAGATGCACATACTACACTCCCTATACATGTTTGAAAGCAGGTAGTGTCAAGGTAGGCATCCCTTTTACTATATGTGCGGGTCAGAGAGAGGTATAATTTCCAGAGTTCATACTGAGCCAGTGTATGTGCTATGCGTTGCCTCTTTGCCAAGGCCAAAGCATACTGGGCACACCTCCTTCTGCCTACTGGGGCAGGCTCAGGTTGTTCCTCCTCCGAGTCACGCTCTGCCTGTGATGGCCTTGGCAATGGTGGGGGGCTGTTTGGCCGAGGCCTATGCTGATCCTGCTGCAGCTGTTTTTGCAGGATCATATTATGTAGCATAGCACATACCATGACAATTTGGGTACATGTAGTTGGTGAGTACTGTAAGGCTCCATCAGATGTGTCCAGGCACCGGAACCATGACTTGAGCAGCCCAAACACACGCTCAATTACATTTTGTGTTTGTGTGTGTGCCTCATTATGGCATTCCTGTTCAGGTGTGTGTGCGTTTCTGATGGGTATCATCAGCCACGGCTCCAGTGCATAGCCAGCATCCCCCACTAGGTGACCATGTGGGATGTCCCCATTGGCAAATGTCTGGTACAGCTGTGTCAGATGCCAGATATGGGGATCATGGTAGCTTCCAGGGCAGCCAGCACACACATTCAGTATTATGCCCTGGGCATCACACATGACCTGGCAGTTGGTGGAGGGGAAGCCCTTGTGGTTGAAGTAGACCCTACCCCGCTCACCGGCTGGTGCTTTGATGCATATGTGCGTGCAGTCTATTGCACCCACTACCTTAGGGTATTCTGCTATTTGCTGGAAGAGATGCATATTGCTAGCCAATTCCTCACGGGAATTGGGGAAATATACATGATCACCGACATGTGCTGACATGGCATCCAGGAACTGGTGCAGTACCCTGGATGCTGATGCCTGTGATATCCCCATCATATCAGCAGTTGGTCTCTGGAAGGTACCTGTTGCTAATATTCTTAGGTCAACACATACCTTAGTTTCCACTGGGATGGGTTCACCTCTGTTGGTTCTGTGTATGAGGCGTGGCCTGCACAGCTCAACAATTTGCTGCAAGAGGTCTCTGTCCACTCTATAATGCTCCACTATCTCCAGCTCATGTAGCCCCTGGTAGGTAACCCTGGGCCTGTACACTCTTCTCTGTCTCCTCACTGTGGGTTGTCCAGCAGCATTTGCATTATCACCACCCTCAGCATGTTGCATATGTCGCCTTATAACAGCAATGGCAGCCCCTAAAATTTTTTGTCTCAGTGAAGCTTTTTCAGTTTTCACTTCTATTAGCTTACTGCAGTGTTGCAGTGTCTCTTAAGAGAAACATAATGGACTGTTGTTTGCAGAGTTTTAAGTGCTGGGCTGGGCTGGGCTTGTGTTCTGCCTGGGTAATTGCCTGTTCTGATTGTTTTCACCTGCTAGCTCTGCTAGTACTCCCTGGTAACTTCCCACTATTTGGTGTGCTTCCTTTTTCCTTTCTGTTTCCTCAGCGGGGGAGCGCCGCGCACACAAGTGCAAACACGCACACAGCAGCCAACACACGCGCTCACATGCTTACATGGACTAAACCTTGCTTATTCTTGTTAAAACGCGCACACACCAGTGCAAATGTGCTTACAACTGTTTACACAGCCTTACATATGCTTACTCAAGCCTACACGCGTGCACACACGGTTACACGCGCGCACACTGTCTTACTCAGGTGTACTGGTGCGCATACGCGCACATGCAAGCTCAGCAAAAAACGTTGGTGTTATCCACGGCATACACCTTCAATTTCTTGACTTTACCTGGCCTACCTGTTGACACACCTCTTTCACTATTATGTGAATGTAAGCTGACACATGACACTCTGCCCCAATGAGCTTCACTCCTTTCATAAATACCCCGTCTTGATGTCACCTATCTTCTACTCTGTTACACCCCTTATCCTACTCCTACACTCCACTGACTGTGCTCATTTGCTATGTAAACTTGCAATTCACTATCCTAACTCTCATTTGCATAGGATTGCCTACTAATGCTTAGTTACATCTCTTAGACTGAGCTTCCCCCCTTAGCAACCTCTACTCGGTGGCCATGTTGTCTTCAGCCTGCCATTCCTTTGCATTGTAAATTCTTTTTAGCTATAAAATCCACATTTGTGGATCTTAATTATTAATTTTCTGCTTTTAGGGCACAGCGCATTTGCATGGCGCTGCGCTGCGGTTAAACCCTGGAGATCGGGATAAAAAAAAAAGTTATTTTATTTTTAATTTGCATCCCTTCCCGTTGCCAATGGCCATATTTTTGGCCATTGGCATGCTTCCTCCTGTACATTCATGCTTTATTTCCAGCTGACATGGCTCCGTTTTGCTATTTGCAGAACCGTACTCAGTTATCAACTGAGTACGTTTCTGCAAGTAACACTACTCCTACTCGGACAGGTTCGGGTTTCCTGGATCGCAAATTTACCTCATTTGCATAGCTTTCACCTGCAATTGAGGTAATTTGCATATCCCAGCCCTGTCCGTGTAGGACTAGTTTAGAGATCTCAGTTGCACGCCCCTACCGGCTGCTCCTGGATCGCTCGGCGGACATGTTGGCTGCATGGAGTCTTACTCTACTCTAAGACTCCGTGCAAGCCTTCGTGAATCTGGCCCCATAACTTTTTTTCTGGCATTGAGTACCAGATTAGGTTTTTAAAGCCATTGAAAGCTTCTTGAGTGAGAGTTGGTAGGTCAGGAATGGATGAGACACTGTAGATGATAATGGAGTCATCGGCATACTGAACTATAGGGGTATTATTGGAATGTAGAGGGAGATCATTTATAAAAATATTCAATACTGGAGCCTTGTGGGACTCCAATGGGTATATAAAGAAGTGGAGAAGTGCCTTTTGCCATTTCATACCTTGAGTCCTATTGGTGAGGTATGAGGGGAACCATGACAGTGAGTCTGAGGAGAGACTTAAGTTAGAAAGTTTCTGTAGGATTAGGTGATTAGAAATCATAACAAAAGCCTTTGATAGGACAAGAAAAATAGATGAGATAAGTTTGTTATTATTTTTATGATGGTAAACTGAGTTAATGAAGGATAGGAGGGCTGTATCTGTGCTATGTAATGGGAAAACCATGGTGAGAGTAAGAGAGAAATCATTTATTAGGAGATAGTGAAGTAAGTGATCTTAGACAGTGTAGAGAATATCAATAATGTTCAGAATAAATGATAACTTTCTATCTTTCCATCTAATCATCTCTTCAAAAATTGCTAGTTGCATTTAGAAGTAGGCTAAAATAATTGGTTTAAGTATGTAAGGTATCCAGCCATGAGTATCATGGCTGACGGGAAAAAAAAAACATCACAATTTTTATGCTCCTCCACCTTGCATCTGCTATCAAACATTAGTGTCTATATACAAGGAAAAACTTACTGATGTGTTATGAACTATAAAATATTAGTTTCATACGTGTTGCCTAGATTAGTAAACATCAGTATTGGTATGGATCCAACCAAAAGTAATCACTTTCATCATCGTTGTTTAAACATTGGGACTTAGAGTGGTTTATTCATAAATACAGTGAGTAATGTGTAGAAGTTTTTGACAAGAGTAAGTTCAGACAAAGGTAGAATGTGGTTCATAAACAGGTGCATAAAGTAGTATGGAGCCCAGGTGCTCCATTAACATAAGCATAGTGGCAAAGCTGTACACCAAAAAGAAAAATAACACAACTCGTGTCATTCTCAACATGTAAAATGTAATGTTTTTTGAAGTACACTAGTTCTAAAAATGTGAGAACACAATGGGAGATATTAGTGCAATGTCATCAAAACTACTATAAATAATGTTCAATTCTGATAGCAGGAATTATAGCTGTGGAAGCTGACACTATAGCAGCAATGGCTGGCAGTAAAGAGGCACCTTAAGGCATGAATTCTGCACTCTGGACTCAGGGAGTAGGAACAGCTGGACAGATTTCACATGATGCACTGGTACTGGATAAGTTGTGCTGAATTAGTCTGTCTAAGGGAGGAGGTGGTGGTAGACATATACCTATAGAAATAATAAATACTGTCAGCATCCTGACAATAGGCACCTTCCAAGGACTAAATAGACATCCAACAGGCATATCAAAGCATTATCTAGTCACATCATGCTGCAGTCCTTTGAGTGCCTCCTAGCCCATGCAGACCACAGTTTATGGTTCCTGGAAACACAGGCTAATACTACTCACATAATGCAAAGTTTCCACATCATATGCCACATGCCAAGTATCCTGGATGTCACATTTTGCAATACATAAACCACAAACTGATGATGGGCTTGAATACATCAATAGTTATGGCTACTACTCTGTAAACTGTTAAGTAGTAAGCAACAATACGGGCATGATGCCAACCTCTGGCATGTCAGTGCCCTATACTGCACTTGTGAGGTTGGAAATATGCTTCATGGATTGTCATTTGCTGATGACAGATATCTACCAGACCATGACTACCAACACCCCTATCAGTCACTGACACAGGATGCCTACAATGAAGGCCACCATTGTGGGTAGGACATCATAGGGGTATTATTGGAATGGAGAGGGAGATCATTTAAAAAATGTTGAATAGTGGGGATCCAGGCAACTAAAGATGCATCTTTACTGTCTGGATAGTTCTGGTGGCACCTGCTAGTATATTCTCATAAAGGCTTACCAAATGTTTAACCTCTGCAGCATCCTACATAATATGACATACAGTGACCTGCAAACCATCCTGACTATGACAGTGAGGATGTAGATAAAAAAGATGAACAGTTACTGCCAGCACTCAATGTCAGGAGGACCAGCAAGCAAGAGACATACAAGAACAGCAGTCTCAGGGTGATGCAGTCACCCAGAGCTTCACATGAAGTCCAATGGATGCACCTGCAGTAAAGGTTTGTACAGTTAAATTAACTACATAATGAGACATGAGTATGATAATTATATACTAGAATGAATATCGCATCTCTTAAATGGAGCTATATGTGTATTGGCAAAAAAAATGTATTTTAATTTACTGAGGGATTAAGGCATGGGGTACTTATTACTTCACTAGCCCACATCACAGTAAACAGACAGTTACAGTACCAAACGGCACCTGAAGTTCAGGTTTTTACTGTTATACATGGTATCCATTACCACATGGAGCCTTTCCTACCATCTTACCAAGGAAAAGATGACACTGCCTGTACTGGTAGCTCTGCTTCAACTGCATTTCTGGGTAGTTGCTGCCTGTACCATCAAAGCAGAAATACCTTAACCCCTTGTTCTATCTGTGGCAGAAGTAACACAGCAGCATATCATTCCAGATTTGGCAAAGGCAACCCAGCCGACAGATACTTCACCTGTGGCTGTGGTGAAGGTATGTCAGGTAATAACCTAGACACAACATGCACATCAGATACAAGATGTGACAAGGATGCAGACATCCTGTGTGGGTGCATAGCAAAGATTTCTGTGTTACTCTGGTACTCTGCCCCAGTGGTTGCAAAACATGTGTCTACATCATGCCATCATGTCAAATCCAGGCAATGCCTCTATTACATGACTGTGCTGTTGAGCAGTCTGAAGAGGTCAGCATACCACCAGTTCAGCTACATAATGTGTTAGTGCAGTGCATATTCTAGAGATTGAAGTGCCCTAACAGCACATAATTGCACATGAACACTGACGCTCAGGAACTCTAAGGTATTAGCAGCTGCAGCTGCTCCACACTAGTTAATAATACTTTATACTGTTATGACTGTGATGGTAACATAATTATGCACATTTTCTTCTCCCTCTGACTGTTAATATCCTGAAACAGAGAGGCCCTCTTTCTGAGCACCAGTAGGAGCCTCTTCAACATCATCATTGGAGGTGGTTCTGGTGCTTAGGTTCATGGCACAGATACTTGACCCATCATGTGCTCAACCAAGTGAGGTATCATCAACACTAGATGCTCAGTAATGACATCACTATCCATGTTGATGTTGGACTCCATGTTGTGGTTTCTACCCAGTGATGCAATGGAGGGGTCCTCAAAACTTGTAACAAAAGTCCATATGAGAATGTAATGCTCCTCCCCATTGGACAGAAAAGTAGATTGTGGAATATGAAAAGTTGGAGAAGTTGTGCAGAGATAGATGACACAGCAGGACCTTGTTCAGGAATAGGAAAAGATCTTGGTATGATAAGCTGTACAGAGAGACATATGGCATGCAAACATAGTCAGCAGCATATATATTGCAGGCAATTGCATACAGTGGATGTAATGCACATTGGCAGGATAAAGACTCCAATGTGAATGCGGTCTCTACTGACAGTAGCAGACCTATTTCCTGGGCAGAACATGACAATTACTTTTCAGCAACAATGGAAGTCCTACACCTACAATCTTACAACAGGAAAAAAATTGAAACAGGAAAAAAAATGCTACACCATTCAGAGTGCTCCTGCCTAATCTTTGCTTTCCATGGATAGAGTTCATCAGGGTTCTTGCACTTCAGGTCATCAAAACAGCACCAGTATTAGTACCCTATCTTGGTGATACCTGTGTAGCAGGACAACTCCTCAGCTAGCCCATACCAGGCATCCACTTTTTAAATGCACCATGAAAGGAGTCCAGAAGGAGCTCCCTGAAATTACCACAGTGGCGATAAATCATTTTCTTCCTATCAGTCATGCAACATACAGACACACTCCATTGGGAATTAGCAAAAGCAGCCATTCTTCCCAATTCACTGTGAAAATTGTGTCACTTTCATGAGGGACAATATAATGCCCTGTAAATAATGCTTACAACATAGTTTATACACTGAGGCTGCCTATAAAGTAACAAGATGCATGCAACAGCTTGGGTCTCCAGCATGTATTTACAGATCTGAACTGTTAGAAATAAGTACAGGGAGCAGGCTACACCTTATATCACAGGTGCATGTTATTAAGGAATAGTGAGTCATAAACATACGTGTTTAGTATTGAAATTACAAAAGCAGGAGATATTGGCTGATTGAAAATGCATGTTTTATTGGTTCTAACCTCAGTGTTTTATGATTTGTCAAAATCATAGTCCTTCAAGATTATGCCAGTCACCATGGACTGAGTGCAAGATTGCTGTAAGAAGGCTGGCCAGTTGAACTGGAGGCTAAAGCTTTAACACTAGCACAAACAAGGTAATCAATAAAAGAAAACATACAAGGCCATGTCAAACCCAGAGTTGTTGGACATGCTACACTTAAAGAAATCCCAATCCCTCAGAGCTACACGCTCCAGGGATCCAAACCTTGTCATCACAATAAACAAAACATGCTGGAGGGATAGGTTCCTGACTCAGAGACTCCCCAGACTCTGGAATAGATTGCCCATACATATCAAGCAGAGTGCCTCTTTGGCCCTCTTCAAAAGGAACCTTGACGATTGGATGGGAGAAAGGAAATTCATCCCGGGGATCACGTCAGTCACCCTGCTAGACAGGGGTCCAGGGAAGTAAATAGTGTGGGAAGAAATAGCCAGGGAATTGTTATGGCTAGGCTTGTATAGGCCCTAGGGCTGATAGGCTTGTACCAACCTATGAACCTATGAACCTATTATGGCTGTCATAAGCTTCATAACCGCACTGGTTGTAAAACATTGACTGTGAAATTACATCATAAGCCACAGCAAATAATTGTAAGAATAAATTGCATATACAGGGTGTGATGCACCACTTCTGGCCTAGTAATAAAGGAGCCTCAATCCTTACCACTAGCAACAGTGGGGGATGTACATTGGGAGGATGACAAGTTCTCACACGGTATTTCCAGATGCAGCTGTCTGCATCGAGTGCAATTTCCCTTAAGAGCATACAGAGACCACAGTCAGTTCAGGGATGGTTTCTCCCTCTTTCTCCAGGTCTGCAGTAAGACTCCACACTGGCACTGATTATTGTGTTCCTCATATTCTTTTATATTTCTTTCAACTAATCATTATTATCTTCTATTATGTTAATACTAACATTTTTTGGTTATGTTTATTTTTATCTTATATTTATATTTAATTTACTGCAGTGCAACAGGATAGGTCAGTTGCAGGCTCTTCACCATGTCACTGGGGTCCAGCACATCTGGGCCACAGCCTGGTAGAGCCTCTCTGCTGTCCCTGCCCCATCACATAATGGTTAAGGTCTTTATCTCATAGACACAAGGTACAGGGTTTGATACTGACCTCTGACTATTAGCTAGGTTAAAATAGCCCTTCAGGGCAGTTAGCCTAGTATTCATCTATGATCCTATGATACCAAACCATTTTTTTCTATGACAGGGTGGTGGTTCCTTCTGCGAGACAAATTCTTAAAGTACCAACCCCTAATCCTGCTGAGCCTTTGCACCACCATTTAGGAGGGTTTGGCCCATACTGTCCCATGGTAACAGGTTGAAAGCTATGTATGTACATCATCTATACATTTGCAATCACTGTACTCACAACAGAAATCTTAGATATGTAGACATACGTGCAAGTGGTCTGTGTAGTAATATTACCTACAAAGTTACTAATTATTTTTTCTGTCTCACCCCACCCCTTTTCTTCTTTAATTTATTAATTTATATTTATTATTATCATTCGATATTAATATATTACTTGTAACTAACTCTTATGGTGGCCTTATGTATAATTTCATATTGCTTTGATGTTAATATACTTTCACTTATGTTATTGATTATTGTGTTCCTCATATTCTTTTATATTTCTTTCAACTAATCATTATTATCTTCTATTATGTTAATACTAACATTTGTTTGGTTATGTTTATTTTTATCTTATATTTATATTTAATTTACTGCAGTGCAACAGGATAGGTCAGTTGCAGGCTCTTCACCATGGCACCTGGGCCCAGCACATTTGGGCCACAGCCTGGTAGAGCCCTCTCTGCTATCCCTGCACTACCTGGGCCAGTTCTGCCCCAGAGGCTGGGATTTGTCTACCTCTGGAAATGGAAGTAGAGGGGGTGATTATGTCACCCATGAGGAACTGCCAGGCATGGTGCATGGACTGCTGCACCAAACTCTCAGCACATGCCTATGCTGGCTGGAGAGGATGCTGTCCATCCTAGTGGAGTAGCATCCCCTGCTTGCCACCATCAACCACTGCCTCCACAGGAGCAGTGAAGGTACAGTGCTGACAGTTTCATGGGTGAGGACTTGAGTCACACTGCTACTGTGTCTGACATCTATGGGACTGGGATTCTACAACACCCTCCCCAACCAAAGTGCTTACCCCCTCTTGTGTCACACACCAACCCTGTCTGCTATCTTGTCTGTCTTGTCTGTCTGCAAAAGATTCTTCACCTTCCCAACTTACCTCACCTACACATGCCTATGTCCCTTCCCCAACATTCCACTCTCACCTTAAAAAAAAAGACAACTGTCCCAAAAAATATTGTCCCATACATAGCTCTCCATTTCACACGTGTTCACTGGACACAATTAATTTGGTCCAATTGGCTTGACAACACATTTCTGTTGTCCTTACCCCTCTCTTTGGGAGTTCTAGTACAAATTCAGCTGAAAAAAACTGTTAAAGTGCACAGTTGTTGCTGTACAAGAAATAGATAGCTATGGTTCTTTCCCATAACCTTTCTGCACAAACCTACCTCCTTTTCACCACATTTTTACCCTGTTTGGACCCTATTTCACCACTGTCCTATCTCCCCATTTTTCATGTCTATAAAAACGTTTTGCGCTATGCTGAGTGGCACACAGAATGGCTAAGCTAAGCTAAGCTAAGAAGTGCTGTGTTGATATATATGCATGAAATAATAACAATCATGTTTAAAATGTACACATGCACCATATTTCAAACCCATGAGCATCGCACCTGCAGATCAGTGCATCAACCCACCAAGCCACACAGCTGTTAATTAAAGCAGGTGTTTTAAGCAAATATAGTACTTGGCATTTTCCCATCATTAAATGTGTTTAAGCAGTGCTGCACATTGTGCCACATCAAACAAATTTGCTTAAAGTGTAATGGAAAAAAGGGACTGTAACTTGGAGTCTGATGTAAGAATACATCACTAGAAAGCCTGACAAAGAATAGTGGATGTAAGTTAAGTCTCTAACAGCAGGTAACTGTGCACTTCTATCTGCAACATTTAAAAATATACCTACTAAAACATTAATCAAAATGTAGGCATTTAACTGGGACTCTGGTGGAGAAATATATCCCTATAAAGCCATGCACATAATAATGGATGCAAATGATGTAACAGCATGTAAGTTTGCAATTATATGTTGCAAAATACACCTGCTGTCGTGGTGATGCAGTGGCTTAGTTTATTAAATGCTTTGAAGGCATTCATTTTTGGTGCACATGGTCCTGAGTTCAAATCCAGTGGTGTCTAGCATTTAAAATACATGTATTTGTACATCACCATTGTAAATTCTGTAATGAATGACTGTGTCATCAACTATTTATCCACCCAAAGCATTTCAGATGGAATGTCTGCTGTTCAATGATGGAAGTCAAAGGCCTACAGATAGGAACACAGTTGGCATATTCCTATTACAACTCTAGAAAGTGTATAGAGTGTCAGGTCATGCAGTACAATGCAATCACAGAGGATTTTAAATTATGTAATACAAAGGAGGCCCAGTAATATCAGACTGCAGCCCACAATGATTTGCTAGTAATATTACAGACAATCACAGCTGCACAAGTAACATACATATATGGAGGTTGTGGTAGATGCAAGGGTTGGCAGCGCACACATTACATGTGACTACCATGATATAATACTTCACTTGGCAGTTGTCCAGCTGCATGACATAATGGTTAATGTACCCCTACCTTCTTCTAGGACACCAGAAGCATATTGCTTTTTACTCAGTTAGGAATACTTTTTGCTAACATACTTACCTTAAACACATACCTCAGTATCCTGTGGGATGGGTTCCCTGAATCAGGGTCTGGCTGTTTACCACTGGTCACACCATTACTCATAATTTTTGTTGTCCTCCACATTCTGCAGCCTCTCTCATTATGTTTATCGCCTGCAGCAGCATCAGCTACATACATGTGTATGTAACAAGTATGTACTACAAACATAATCTCTGTGCTGACTTAGTATCTTTAGCCCAGCATTCCTACCCCAGCATATGAGAAAGGGGATGGATTCTACATTGAGGTCTTATATCTCTTTCAATAGTTACATGTGATTGCCTGATTACAATGTAAATCAGCTGTGTATGCTTCAATTAGCATTAGTCAACCACAAGTTGGTTCAGAAGCAAACACCTGCTAATGAGAGCCATCTTAAAAAGCAAACTTCTAGCTAGGGGAAACATTGTGTATGACACTTGCATGGTTTTCTCATTGACAGAGCAATTTCAGAGCAGTATCTTTCAAGAGATGAGTATTGTACTCCATCAGGTATGTAACTATTTTGTTTCCAACATGATGTATATGTTGGAATAGACTTGGGGGAATGGGGATTACATCAGTAAGCCTTTATTAGAACTAAACTGATGGCATGTCATTGATCTCCAGATCTATTACAGCTACAAAGGAACTACAGTACAGCAAGGGTATAATGCTTTGTGTTAAATAAGTACACAGGTCTCCTGGATACTTCCATTGATAGCAGTTGTAATGGTACACTGCTATTTGCTTGGCACTGCTGTTTTTATAGATTATAAGGGGGGTTACTACTATGGGCCACACTACAATGGCACAAACAGGAATAGGTGACTATTGCTACTATCCTGGTTGTCTCCACACCTTTTGTATGTTTGGCACACTGTTGCACACTGTTGAATATCAGATGTGTAATCAAGCATTGAATACTGACAGCCTTCCTATATTAATGTATCTCTACATACTGCACTCCAACATATGTGATCCTGACATATGTTCTCATTTTGTTGAATTTCAGGAAATATGCATCGCCGTCACTAAGCCCCTTTTACAGAGGTGGAAAATGATACCATCCTGGAGGGTCTATATTAGAACACAGAAAAGACGAAATGTCGGATAGCTTAAAACCCAAAAATGCCATTCATCAAAATTGCTTTTGTGGGGGGCTGCACCCCCCTGCAACCCCACTAATTATATATACCAACTCCAAGATTGCACTGCAGTGAGGAAAGGACACATTTTCCGATCTTCACTGAACCGTGATCACACAAAAAACACCTCGATAAACGGCATTTTCAAGTTTTAAGCCGTTTGACATTTGGTCTTTTTGGTGTTCTAATATAGACCCCATCCTGGAGGCCTTGCAACAACATCATCAAGTCTACTGTCCAGGGGAGGCCAAACAGACAAGAAGAGGCAGTATTGTGGGCTGACCTGGTCCACAAAGTGAATTCTGTCAGTCACCAGAGCAGGATATATGCACCAATATGATCCGTGGAGCATGCAGAAGAGCAGTGACTGTGGCCAGGGATTGTGGTGTTACTAGTGGAGGGCCTGCTGCCAAATAACCACTGATGGCCACTGAGGAATTCTTGGTGAACCAAGGAACACAGGACTGCCCCCAGGCATCCATCACACAATATGTCGTGGATGTGGGTGCCACTGTTTCCATGCCAGAGGAGCATCCAGGTATGGTTAGTTGGATCATCATTGGAATACTGTAGCATTCAGTGTGTCAGGGTGTACATAGTTTTATGAGGGTGTCAGGTTTTTTTTGGAGGAGGAGGAGGTTAGCTGCAGTTTGAGTCTCATGCTGAGAGTGTGACCAAAATACCAGTTAACATAGTAGCTACTGCAAATGTGAGATATATGGATGTATTACCCTGTTATAATTGTAATGTGCAGTGCTATTTACATTATTTCTACCTCAAATTATTTCAGGATCATCAGGAATTGGACAAGGCCGTGCTTCTGCTCTAGGTAAGTACAACACTGTTTTGTTAGAGATGTATATTTAGTGCAATGTATTCGCTAAAGTGTCATCCCATGCCTGCTGCCTGGATTGATATATTGTGCTGCATGATTACCAACCATATAGATATTTTTCTGACTGTACATAGTTTAGACTCATACCTATGCCTTGTAGGTGTGACCACAGTGATAGATTTGACAATACTGTCAGGACATTACAGACTGCCATGCATGTCAACTCTGCAGAGTTTTTCCAAATGTCAACAGTGTAAATCATTTAGGTCTTGATTATGAAATTATTGTTTAAAGAGCTTTCATTTGAAAGTAACTACAGGTTTGGGTTAGACAATCATGTCCTATTATATGAGGTTGGGGGTTAGACAAGTCTGTAATAGTGACAGCAGTGTATACAGCTTAACATATATTGCAATATAGTAATACAGAGCATAGTAGTGCAGATATTAATGTAATGCTTTTCCCTTTTTCTCATGGGTGACTGGGGGGGGCTGTTCCTTGTACCCTTCAGAACTTGATGTCAGTGTCTTTTCAGCCACTGATGATGGTGGCCAAAGTGAGGCACAGCTGGGGGTTGCAAGGGCTGAATCTGATCCGGGAGTTGCCTTCCTTGTATGCCCTCATTATCACTGTATACAGCTAGTAGCCCTATGCATACCAAGTCCCCTGTAGCCACAGATATTGGACAGTCAGAGGCTGGGGACACTGAACAGGGAAGTCTATCTACTGTAGCTGCAGTGAGTGTCGACACTGGCCATAGTCAAACAGTTGGTGAGGTTCCACACAGGTGGATTGTTGGGGTGCTCGCAGGGGCCTGCTGTCCCTCTACCACCTCTTACAGGTGTCTCATCACGTGTCACTCGGCGTATGTTTAGAGCCATCATGAAGGCACAGGCAGATTCCAAAGGGAACTCCCAAAGAATGCTGAGGGTTATGGATGAAACGCAGTCTGACATCTGTGACTATCTCCACCATGTTGTTGATACCCTGGAATGGTTGACTGATGCAGTGGAAAGACATTGGTCTGAACATATTACATAGTATCTGTCTTGGAAAGCACATTGTCTGTGATGGAATGTCTGGAGTTGAGCATCGGTCTTGTGGAAGTAGGTTAGCAACTACATCTGCTGAGAGTCAACATAGCCATGCACAATCACGCTCCCAAAATGACAGTACATCCAACACTCCAAAGGGGGGGGTGTGCTGTCCACACCAAGATGAGACAGGTCATGGGCTCTTGGTCCTGGGTGCTCCTGTGGAGGACACATTCTCAGCAGACAACAGTCACCCTCAGGTAGTAGCACAGCATATGACCTTTGCGTGGAGGTCTCAGTGCAACTCCTGGCAGAGCCAGTCCACATGTTCAGTGGCGAAGATGATGAAGTGTCAGCTGTACCATGCATGGCTCACAGCTTTCCAACATACAGACATGTGGGGCTAGCACTGACCTTAGCTGTGTTCATGCACACAATCACACACCATTGTCAAATTTAGATCACCTACAGACATACATGACACATTTCCATCGTCCATCTTGCCTGCTTCCCTTCGTGACTCACATATACCTACCAACCTATTGGGTCATCCTAGGCCTCCTGCACCCCCACACAACACCCAGTGCAGGTAATGATACCTGTGCTACATCCCTGTCATCTTTCTCATGGATGTAGGTAAATAAAGCTATATGTCTGATGCACAGGGTGACTATCTACATTTATATGGATTTGTATCATCCTTTGATGTTTTTCACATTCTACTTGTACTGGTCATTTACAGATATTGTACATTACCATTTATAATGAGCTTAAAATTATAATGTATGTACATTACCATGGATACTGTTGAAATAGCTGTGTAAGCAGACAATAAAAGGTGTCTCATGGAAATGTTTGCTATTCACTTTCAGGATTCTGTAGGACACAGATATGCCTACACATCTACAATCAAACCATCAATGTCAGAGCACAGGATTAAATGTCAACACAGAAGAAAAATGTCATTAGAAAGGGAAAACACCAAAGGTTCATGGGTTCATATATGTTTAATGGGCTGATGAACACAAGGGCTTCTTGAAGCCAAGCCATGTATGCCTAAACTCTGACAAGATCTGATACCTTGGATAAGTGTAAGCAGGATTTTGGGAGCTGAAACATCTACAGGCCAGGGTGAGGGAGATGAACCATCTCCAGTTTCCCTGTGTCCATTAGAGACATTGGTCCTAAACCAGGTATGATCGTCCTGTTCTCCATCCAGTTGTGTAACTTGCACTTGATTTGTGTTAGGGTGAAACTCTGCTTCACATGGATGGGGATCCTGTTCCATATAGGGTGTAGTCTCTGGGTTATATACCTGTCTCTCCAGCATGTCCCATTTATACCACAGGCCAGGTGTAGATCTGGAGAACAGGTAATTCTGCTGTTAGTTGTTTTGTGGATATGCAGGAGGTCCACATTGGGGTCTGACACCACCGTGTATGGCAGCCATACACCTCCCATACAAAGCATGTAGGAGACAGAATACACAAATAGGGCCTTGACGTGGTCTGCATAGGACATGTTACATACACCATGTAGAGGTTTACTGGGAACCTCTGTGGATGTTACAGTTGTCAGATATGCCTGGTTGTTTACATGCCAAAGTGGCATTACACTCAATGATATGTCTGATGAATGCTGAATACAGTGGAACAATGTCTTCCTTGGATTTACCTGCCATACCTTTGTTTACAGTTTGCACAACATGGAATGGTCTCCCAATATTGCAGACACATTACAGTCAAAGGCTATATCACTACCAATGTGTCTATAAGTTCCTGACTACTGGTTCAGCTTTTGGAGGTTTGCTGTCAATACAACAGTTACCATGGGTGGATGACTCCCCAAAAGATAGTATTTTGCAATTCTTCACATTTACTGTCAGTCCATGGCTCTGATAGCAACTGTATGTCTGTGTCAGCCCCTCCTGGATAACATTTGTGTCAGTGACAGCTCCTAATTTGCAATCATCTGCAAATTTAGTCAGCCACAGACCACTGACAGTTGCCATGCCTGCAGAGAAGTAATAAGGCCTAGTAACAGGATTATGGTTCATACAAGTGCCACATGCCTGGCAAAGCAGCATACTCAATATACCATATTATCTCACACTGTCAGGTACTGTTTTACCTTAAGATAACACCACGAGGTTCAGAACATATTACATAACAGCCTCTGTCAGGCCTCTGCCTAACTATGGCCTATTGTGATGTATACACAAGCAATAATCTTTTGATAATGGCATTATCACTGACTGTTGGGGAGATGTGGATACTATCCTCAAACCTCTACTCCTAGTCCACACAAACACAGCATGTAAGGGATGTAACTATATTAGAAGCTTTGAATCCATGCTTTATCACACACAAGGTGGTACATATGACAATGAGTGGGTTGCCGAAATGCACACCTCACCTTCTACTTCAACCAAACCCACAACACACATACCTACATATGCAGACGTCCTTAACAGAGACATACCTACACACGAGACACCTCACAAGCACAAATGCAAGCATGCTACACATAATACTATATCTGCATAATAGTACACATAATAGCTCATGCACCACTGTCTCACTGCTCAAACCCCTGAGGCAAAAACAAAATCAAACATTAGTTATAAGTGATTACATCATGAGACACATTGATGTCCCTCTTACCAGGCTACATAAAGGAAAGGTCATGGCCAGCTATCTGTGATATGCCAGGATACACTATATTACACATGCACTCTAGTCTGTCAACAGCAAGTACTGCTATCACTACATCATAGTTCCTGTAGGTGTTAAGACTTGTCACATACCTCTATGGACTGTATGAAGAGAGACATGACTGAGCTCTCAGACTATTTGTCTCATGCAGGTATGCCCTTGGCCTTCAGTTTCATTTTACCTTTACCTGGGATGATGACTCAATACAAAACGAATATGATTGACTTTAATAATTTGCTTAGCGTTTGGTGTCATTCTAAGGGTGTAGAATAGTGTGTGTGTCTTGTACCTTTAAGAAGTGTTTCAAGGTCATCACGTGCATATAAATAGCAAACACATGCTAGTTTCAGTGCCATTTTGAGAGTACAAGCCAGAGAGTGAGCATGCATGAGTGTAATAACTAGTTTGTTTATAAGTTTATCTAAGTTAAAGTTATTAAGCCTCAATCCTGATGTGTTTGTACATAATAAAGCTGCTTGAACAGAACCTACAAAGACTAGTCAATTTTATCCTGAATGGGTGGGCGACATGGTGTCAGAACCAGGATTCCAGAGGTACAGAGATAACAGAGAAGGTAAAACATTGATCCATAAGGGGTTCAGAATTACATCAGAGTTGCAGAACAAGCATATTTAAAGTAAAATGGGAATGTTTAGAGTAAAAAGAGCAGAAGAATAGTGTAATGGGTACAGAAAAAGATTAAATGAGCAAAATGAAGATAATAAGGACAAAAAGGGCACATCAAGCATAAATAAAGCAAGGCAACTGCATGTTTTTTGGCAAAGTACTGTGTTTTAGCCTAACTACTATTTTGCATTGTATTCAGGGCATAACAAAAGTTATTCAAAGTATCTCAAAGTATGTAAAAGTGCTTACTGTGTGTGCTTGTTATTCTGTATTTATTCCAATGAGTTTTGTGTGCAAAATGCAACTATTTTGTAAAGTACAGTCAAAATGCAGCCATTTCGAAAATTGGCTTGTGCTGGGTGTGTCTATTCACAACGTGGCAACATTACAGAGTGTTTCTTGTACTGTAAAGAGTTGTGTAGCAAAGTACAGCCATTTTGGGAAGGTTTAAGTATACTGTGTGCTGTTTATTTGCAAAGTGCAGTTACTTTGAAATGTTTCTTACTCTGAGCTTCTTCTGCTCAGTTAATTTGCATGGTGTAGTTATTTTGAAATGTTTCTTACACTGATAAGAGGCGATTCCTTATAGTACAGTAATTTCAAGAGTATTACAGTGCCCAAAAGACTTATTTCGCAAAGTTCAGTTATTCAGAGGCTTGTTGTGCTACTGGGCACAGTTATAAATACTGGGATAAATTTCTGGCATATGTATATGTGTGTGTGTGTTTGTGCAGACTTGCAAAAGCCTTTGCTGGTATGTGTTAATATGGCAGACGGATTTTAAAAACCATCAGCCTTGGTGTTTGATCAGAATACTGCAGAGAATTGGAGAATATTTGAGAAAGAGTATGATATTTTTATACAAGCAACTTATTCTGACAAAGATGCACACACCAGGCCATTCATTTTGCTAAACTTAGCTGGATCAGAGGCCATTGAAAGAGAGTGTTCATTTGTGTATGCACCAGCAATATATGAGGGAGAAAGTAAAAACTGTCATATTGTTGTACAGGCTGAATCAAGGGAAGACTTTGAATGCTTGAAGTGCAAGTTCAAGGAAATGTGTAACCCCAGACAAATATTACATTACAGAGGGATTTGTTTTACACAAGAGATAAAAAAACTAGGTGAAACGTTTGCAGCTTATATAACAGACCTGAGAAACAAGGCTAAAACATGTAGGTTTGGTGACTTAAAAGATGAGTTGCTAAAGGGCAGGTTTGTGTGTGGTATTAATAACGCTGCGGTGAGAAAGATTTTGCTTCATGACAGTGATTTAATGCTGAGCAAATCTTTTGAAATTTGTCAAAGCCATGAAGTTACAGAAAGGCACACAAGCATACTTGCAAGTGATACGAGTATGATTTCAGTAGGCTCAAGAGCAAATGTAGACAGCATGCAACACATGGTTAGCAGAAGCAGGCCAAAGGACATGGCACCTGCCACCCCTGCAGGCTTCCCAGGTAAAACCTGTAGTTTTTCAGCAAATTCTAAGAAATGGACATGCTCAGTG
Source organism: Protopterus annectens (assembly GCF_019279795.1). Taxonomy (NCBI): domain Eukaryota; kingdom Metazoa; phylum Chordata; order Ceratodontiformes; family Protopteridae; genus Protopterus; species Protopterus annectens. The sequence goes on along the minus strand of NC_056736.1, from coordinate 80,709,449 downwards.
CAGTACAAGGGTGAGTCAGAAAAACCCATATCCAACTTTATTGTTAACTGTCACAATTGTGGTGCCAATCATGAGTCTAAAAGAGAAAAATGTTTAGTATTTGGTCAGCAATGCCACAAGTGCAAAAATGGAACCACTTTCAAAACTTTTGCAAATAAAGTAAAGCTCACACAGTTATAAAGAAGGGTCACTTAAAAAAGCAAGTTGATCATATAGACAGCTGCAATTCTACTTTCTGTGTAGATGGTGCCACAGTAATTGGTGAAAAGGTTGATGTAGTAAATTTATTGGCAAAGAATGAAGTGTTTCCTACTGTCCAGGTCAATGGTAAATCCAAAGAGCTCAAAGTGGACACTGGCTTAAAGTGTAATGTTATGTCAACAGACACATTTGCTAAGATGAAAACTGGTGACCAACTTAATGTGGCTAGTTGTGCGAAATTTGTTGCTTATGGAGATGAAGAAATTCAAACAGAAGGCTCAGTAGTGCCTTCATGTTGTTTGGCTAGTAACTGTTACAGCTTCTTATTCTATACAGTCCAAATACCTGTGCAGTCATTGTTGGGTCTCAGAGACAGTTTGAGAGTTAATTTGCTTTCTTTTACCAAAGAAGTTCATCATATAAGCACATATACTAATTCCAATTTTACTGAAGCTATTTTCTCAAAGTATGCTGATGTTTTCAATGACAAGTTAGGCAAACTTCCAGTCATGTATTCTATGAAGTTAGACCCAGAGGTCAGTCCAGTGGTCAGATGAGCAAGAAAGGTTCTGATAACTATGCAGAATAAAGTTAAAGCTCAGCTGGATAAAATGATGCAATAAGGTGTAATTTGTCCATTTATAGAACCAACTGAATAGGTGTTGTCCATGGTAGCAGCCCACAAAAAAGGCACAGATGAAATCATAATATGTATTGATCCAAGAGATTTGAATAAAGCATTAAAGAGACCGAATCATCCTATGCATACAGTTGAGGAAGTCACAGCCCTAATAGGAAATGCTGCTGTTTGTTTCTGTCTTGGATGCAAAAAGTTCATTTTGGCAAGTGATGCTTAATCACAAATCCTCATTACTGATTACTTTGAATACACCATTTGGCAGATATAGATTCCTCAGGATGGAATACATTCTCCGAGTGAAGTCCTTCAGGATGCAATGGAGCAAATTTTTTTCAGGTTATCCTTGTGCCATAATAGTAGATGATTTATTAGTTGGAGGCAATGGCAAAGCAGAGCATGACAGAACACTTAAGAAAGTTCTATACAGAGCACATGAAGTAAACTTAAAGCTCAATCCTCTGAAGTACAAATTCAGATTACCAGATGTTACATATGTAGGTCATTTATTCACTAGTACTGGATTGTGACCAGACCCGTCCAAGCAAGCAGCCATTCTTCAGATACCAACACCAGATAATGTTCAAGCTCTACATTTTCTTGGCATAGTCAACTATTTAGGCAAGTTTATACCAGACTTCAGTAAGTTAACAGGACCTTTGAGAGAGCTAGCACACAAAAATGTTATATGGTCTTGTTTGGAACAGCACCAGACAGCATTTGAACACCTCAAGCAGAAAATTGCCACCCCACATACATTAATATACTATGATGTTAATAAACCAGTAACTCTTTCCTGTAATGCTTCATAATTTGGTCTTGGTGCAGTTATTCTTCAAGAAGGCAGACCAGTAGCCTATACATCTAGAACTCTTACCCAAACTGAAATGCAGTATGCTCAAATTGAGAAATAACGTTTGGCAATAGTATTTGCATGTTCAAAGTTTCATGATTATATTTATGGTCAAGCTATTTAGATTGAAACTGATCATCGACCTCTAGTCACTATTTTAAAGAAGCCTATGCATTCAGCTCTAGTGAGATTACAAAGAATGATGCTCAGATTGCAGAATTACAATTTCAAAATGGTGTATACAAAAGGCAGACTTCTTTATCTGGCTGATACCTTATCCAGATCACACAGAAATAGAATGGAACAGCTTCATGCAGAGAATTTTGACTTTGATGTAATGGAAGTGCATAATTTTTCTACCACGAGACTTGATGAGCTGAGAGATCATACAAAGACTAATCCAATTTTTAAAAGCTCAACCACTACATTAATATTGGATGGCCGTCAAAGCAATCTAGTGTACCACCTGAAGTGCAAACTTATTTTCCTTACAGAGATGAGATGTTGATGACATTGGGCATTATTTTCAAAGGTTCTAGAATTGTTCCTGTTTCCCTATAACATGAATATATCCAGATTTTGAATCATGGTCATACAGGTTCCAAATCTACCAAAAGAAGGGTGAGAGAAATAGTATTTTGGCCTTCTCTAGTAAAAGACATTGATAAAGTACTTTCTTCATGTTCAGTATGCAGTAGTACTAAACCACATTTGCAAAAAGAACCACTTCAGCTAAGTCAAGTTCCTGAACTACCTTGGAAACAGTAACCACTTATATATTCATGTGGAACAATCAGCATTATTTAGTGTTGGTAGACTCTTATTCAAACTGGTTTGAGATAGATTTATTACCTAACCTAACATCCACTGCTGTTATCACCAAGTTGAAATGTAATTTCTCAGTCCACGGGAGTCCACACAAAGGTATTTCCAACAATGGTACCCAATTTACCAGTAAGTTGTTTCAGAGATTTGCAAAAGAATGAGACTTTGTACATGTTACTAGTAGTCCAGAATATCCACAGTCAAATGGACTAGCTGAACATGCAGTACATGCATACTTGCAAAAGCCTTCACTGGCATGTGTTAATATGGGAGCAGCACTTCCCAGACCAGGTCCACTTGTATTTGATCAGAATATTGCAGAGAACTGGAGAATATTTGAGCAGGAGTACAATATTTTATCCAAGCAGCTTATTCTAACAAAGATGCACACATCAGGGCATTCATTATGCTAAACCTAGCTGGGTCAGAGGCCACTGAAAGAGAGCATTGATTTGTGTATACACCAGCAGTATATGAAGGAGAAGGGGAAAACTATCATATTGTTTAACAGGCTGAATCAAAGGAAGACCCCAAGTGTTTGAAAAGCAAATTCAGGGAATTCTGCAACCCCCAGACAAATGTTACATTACAGAGGCATTTGTTTTACACAAGAGATCAAAAGCTAGGAGAAACATTTGCAGCTTTTAGTACTGGCCTGAGAAACAAAGCTAAAACATGCAGGTTTGGTGACTTAAAATATGAGTTAATAAAGGACAGACTTTTGTGTGGTAATAATAGTGCTGCCATGAGAAAGATTTTGCTTCATGACAGTGATTTAACACTGAGTAAAGCTATTGAGATTTGTCAAATCCATAAAGTTACAGAAAGGCACACAAGTATGCTTGCAAGTCATAAGGACATGGTTTCAGCAGGCTCCAGAGCAAATGTAGACAACATGCAACATGTAACTAGCAGAAGCAGGCCTAAGCACATAGCAGCTGTAATTCCTGCAAATGTGGCAGGTAAAACCCATAGTTTTCCAGCAAGTTCTAAGACTAGTTCAGTGAGGATGACATGCTCAGTGCAGTACAAGGGTGAGTCAGCAAGCTTTATTGTTAACTGTCACAATCATGGTGCCAGTCATGAGTCTAAAAGAGAAAAGTGCTTAGCATTTGGTCAGCGATGCCACAAGTTTAAAAAAAATAACCATTTTCAAGTTTTGGAAATCAAGTAAACCTGACACAGTTATAAAGAAGGGTCACTTAAAAAAGCAAGTTGATCATATAGAGAGCTGCAACCCTACTTTCTACATAGATTGTGTATCAGTAATTGGTGAAAAGGCTGATGCAGTAGATTTGTTGGCAAAGAATTAAGTGTTTTTTACTGTCCAGATCAATGGTAAATCCATCGAGCTCAAAGTAGACACTGGTTCAAAGTGTAATGTTATGTCAGCAGACACATTTGCTAAGATGAGAGCTGGTGAGCAACTTAATGTGGCCAGTTGTGCGAAACCTGTTGCTTATGGAGGTGAAGAAATTCAAACCAAAGGCTCAGTAGTGCTTTCATTTTACTTGGCTAGGAACTGCTACAGCTTACTATTCTATGCGGTCTGAAGACCTGTGCAGTTATTGCTGGGTCTCAGAGATAGTTTGAGAATGGATCTGCTTTCCTTTACCAAAGAAGTTCATCATATAAGCACATATCTCAGTTCCATATTTTACTGAAGCTATTTTCTCAGAGTATGCTGATGTTTTCGATGACAAGTTAGGCAAACTTCCAGTTGTGCAGTCTATGAAGTTAGACCCAGAAGTCAGTCCAATGGTCAGACCAACAAGAAAAGTTCTGATAGCTATGCAGCATAAAGTCAAAGCTCAGTTGGATAAAATGGTGCAGCAAGGTGTAATTTGTTCAGTTACAGAACCAACTGAATGGGTGTCATGCATGGTAGCAGCCCACAAAAAAGGCTCAGATGAAATCAAAATATGCATTGACCCAAGAGATTTGAACAAAGCATTGAAGAGACCACATCATCCTATGAGTACAGTTGAGGAAGTCATACCCTAGTACCAAATGCCACTATTTTTTCTGTCTTGGATGCAAAAAGCTCATTTTGGCAAGTGATGCTTGATTGTAAATCTTTACTACTGACTACATTCAGTACCCCGTTTGGAAACCATAGATTCCTCAAGATGTCATTTGGAATAAATTCTGCAAGTGAAGTCTTTCAGTGTGCAATGGAGCAAATTTTTTCAGGTTATCCTTGTGCCATATTAGTAGATGATTTATTGGTTGGTGGCAAGGGTGAAGCAGAGCATGACATAAGCCTTAATAAAGTTCTAAACAGAGCACATGAAGTGAACTTGAATCTCAATCCTCTGAAGTGCAAATTCAGACTACCAGAAGTTATATATGTAGGTCATTTATTTGCTAGCACTGGCTTGCGACTGACCCGTCCAAGCAAGCAGACATTCTAGAGATGCCAGCACAGGATAATGTTCAGGCTCTACAACATTTTCCTGGTATGTTCAATTATTTAGGCAAGTTTATACCAGACTTCAGTGAGTTGACACAACCTTTGAGAGAGCTAACATGCAAAAATGTTACATGATCTTGGTTGGAACAGCACCAGAGAGCATTTTAAGATCTTAAGCAGAAAATTGCCACCTCACGTACATTAAGATACTATGATGTCAATAAACCAGTCACTCTTTCCTGTGATGCTTCAAAAGTTGGTTTTGGTGCAGTTATTCTTCAAGAAGGCAGACCAGTAGCCTATACATCTAGAACTCTTATCCAAACTGAAATGCAATATACTCAAACTGAGGAATAACTTTTGGTAATAGTATTTGCATGTTCAAAGTTTCATGATTATATTTATGGGCGAGCTATTTAGACTGAAACTGATCACCATCCTCTAGTCACTATTTTAAAGAAGCCTATGCATTCAGCTATAGTGAGATTACAAAGAATGATGCTCAGATTGTAAGATTACAACTTCAAAATGGTCTATACAAAAGGCAAACATCTTTATCTGGCTTATAACGTATCCAGATTGCCCAGAAATATAATGGAACAGCTTAACGCAGAGAATTTTGGCTTTGATGTCATGAAAGTGCATAATTTTTCTGCCACAAGACTTGATGAGCTGAGAGATCATATAAAGGCTGATCCAGTTTTGTAAAATTCAACCACTGCTTTAATATTGGATGGCTGTCAAAGCAATCTACTGTACCACCTGAAGTTCAGACTTATTTTCCTTACAGAGATGAGATGTTGATGGAAGATGGCATTATTTTCAAACGTTCTAAAATTATTGTTCCTGCTCCCTTACAATGTGAATACATCCAGATTTTGCATCATGGTCACCCAGGTTCTGAATCTACCAAAAGAAGGGTAAAAAAAAATAGTATTTTGGCCTTCTCTAGCAAAAGACATAGATAATGTACTTTATTCTTGTACAGTTTGCAATAGTACTAAACCACATTTGTAAAAAGAACCACTTCGATTAAGTCAAGTTCCTGAACTACCTTGGTCAGCAGTAGCCACTGATATGTTTGAGTGGAACAATCAGCATTACGTAGTGTTAGTAGACTCTTATTCAAACTGGTTTGAGATCGATTTACTACCTAACCTAACGTCCACAGCTGTTATCACCATATTAAAATGTAATTTCTCAGTCCATGGTATTTCTGACAATGGTACTCAATTTACCAGTCAGTTATTTCAGACATTTGCAAAAGAATGGGACTTTGTACATGTTTGTAGTAGTCCAGAGTATACACAATCAAATGGACTAGCTGAATGTGCAGTACAGAGTGCAAAGCAAATACTAGAGAAGTTAAAGTATTATAATACTGATGTCTTTTTGAATTTACTCAGTCTCAGAAACATACTCTGTGATGATATACTTGGCTCGCCTCCTCAGAGGCTTCTATCTAGGCAAACCAGAACAACATTGCCTATCAGTTCCAGTTTGTTGATGCCTAAAGCAAAGAACAACAGAACAATCAAAGCCCAACTATTTAGAAAGCATTCTTTCCAGAACTCCAGCTATGATAAATCGAGCAGATTTCTTCATTCATTGAAAGAAGGAGTGACAGTGAGGATACAAATGGCAAAAGGTTTCGATCAGATCGGTCAAGTAACAGGTATATCTACTTAACTGAGATCCTACTTTGTAGAATCTGAGGGTGTGGAGTACAGGAGAAATCACAGATATCTTCTTCCTGTACCAGAATTGATATCACAGCATTGTTCCTGTGATACAGACTCTAGACCTCAGAGCAATACAGACAATGTTCCTGTTGTAGAATGTTTCTTAACTTCTAATTCCATTCCTGATGTCCCCAAAGTTGAACATTCAGCAGAGACAGTTCCTAGACCTAATTCTAATTTCTGTCACAAGATGTGGTCGCATTTCTAGACCTAGTGTGAAATACACAGCAACCTGGACATAATTGTGTATATGTATTTAGTTCTGTATAATTGCATGTCAAAGAATTATTTTGTATCAGCCATATGTCAGTTAATGTCATCAATAATGCATAATTCATTTCTCAAAGAGGGAGGATGTAGAATAGTGTGTGCATCTTGTAACTTTAACAAGCATTTCAAGGACAGCATGCACATATAGTTAATAAGCACATGCTAGCTTCAGTGCGATTTTGAGTGTTCAGCCAGACAGTGAGCATGTATAAGTGTGATAGCTATTTTGTTTATAAGTTTATCTAAGTTAAAGTTTTTAAGCCTCATTCCTGATGTGTTTGTACATAAGAAAGCTACTTGAACAGAACCCACAGATGTTCATCTGTTTTATCCTGACCAGAAGAACAACACACACCAACATGGATGCAGTGAGAACATTACCACTACCTATTTATATGTACAGAACACTGGACAGCACACACACCAAGTTGGCTGGAGTGAGATTAGAACTCCTATCTATCTATCTATCTATCTATCTATCTATCTATCTATCTATCTATCTATCTATCTTTCTATCTTTCTTTCCATCTATCTATCTATCTATCTATCTATCTATCTATCTATCTATCTATCTATCTATCTATCTAATCTTACACATTGCAGATCACAGTACTTATCACATGTGCCATGGCTTAAGTCTGCCATTGACATGACTTTAGGTACTCTTATGGTAGATGACATCAGCAGGCCTTGTGGAGGACACAAGTGCAGAACCATCGCAACTTGGTAGGGAGTGCGGGATTCACACTTGTTTTGTGGGAACATGTATATACACAAACATACCAAGTTAGCTGGAGTAAGATTAGAATGTATACTTATCTAGTCTTACACATTACAGATCACAGCACTTATCACAAGCATCACACCTTAAGTCTGACATTGATATCGTTTTAGGTACTCTTATGTTAGATGACATCAGCAGGCCTTGCAGAGTACAATAGTTAGGAGGTCTGCATCAAGTGCAAATGTCAAAAAGTGTAGAACCATTGCAATTTGGTAATGAGTGTGAGATTCACACTTGTTTTATGGGGAGGTGCACATACACACATACACCAAGTGGGCTGGAGTGAGATTAGAGCCCTGACCTATTTAGTTTTACACACTACAGATCACATTTCTTATTGCACACACCATTGTTCAAAGTTATCCTAGAGAACATAAACAAGGCCTGTGTTTAACAGGTTGGCAGGCCAGCAGAGTCACTTTGCTTCCTACTGTCATTTGCAGCTAGTAGCCTAACAGTCAGAAAGCTGTATTGTAGCATAGCTATGTGACAACAGTAGCCATATCAGGAATATGTATCTATTTGCATTTGGATGAGAAAGTCTGTGTCAGAACTAATTTTACCCTGTCAATGAGTAAGCACACAACATAATACATTACACCAACTGTTCAGGTGTTGATGTGGGTTTGGTGAAATCAAGCAGACACAGAGGGCTGTAGGGAATGTGGGTGTTGTTGCTGGCATAGATACATACATATGGCTTCACAATATATATACGTATTCATATACCATGCCATACAGATATCCTAATAGTCCTACAGTTGCAACACTTGTTTAATCTATGCACTTCCACATTTCTGTAAGTGCACTATCTAATGTTGAGCCCTTCCTTTTGGTCCTTTGTCCAAAGTTATAAGTGTCGTAGTGCACAGACCTCTCAACCAATGGGGAGCAAATTTCAACAGAATCAGGGACAAGTCAAGAAAAATCAGGGACAATCAGGGACACTTTTAAAATATTAGTGCTATTAACTTGAAACAGTGACAGACTCAGAGCATATGAATTAATACACATTTTCTGAAGTAAAAGAAGTTTATAACTCTTAATAATTGTCATTATTCATTAAGTGTAATTCACCACCTTTCCTCCAAAAGTCACTAGTTTTAGGAGGGATTAAGAGGGACAGAGTTAAAATTTGAGTCAATATCAGGGACATCCCTGAAAATCAGGGACAGTTGAGAGGTATGGTAGTGCAGCTTTAGTCTCCTTGATCTGGGTGTGTAGGGAAATACAGACATACACACACACACATATATACATAAAAATATATATCTGTATATAACAAGAATAATATATAGATATATGTATATGCATATATTCTTCTAAACGAAATTGCGCGTCGAGCAATGGATTTGTGCTCTGCTTAACTAACTGTCTGAGCATGTGCAATGGCGTTTTGGTTTATCTGCACGTTGCTAAGCAATGCGCAAATGAAAGGCACACTGCTTGCATCAAGAGACTTACTGTTGCATATACTGAGTACAGCCCACACCGGGCTGCATTCCAGGCCGGGATTATGACATGATTAGGTAAATTCCAAGATGGATCTACCTATATACTCAGTTCCTTACATGTATCTACAGTTTCAATCACTGTGTGCTATGTTTAATATTCACCTTTATATTTCTGTCTTCCAAATGTCATATGCTTACTTTTTGATGTATTTAACTGTGTATTATGCTCCTGCAGTCTAGCTATGGTGCAGACATGCCCCTCTGTACACATTTAAACAGTATACCCAATTTCAGGTCATTTGCATACAGACTGTAGAGCAACTCAGATGACAAAGATAGGCCTACAGACATATCTAAACAAGTTTGGGCCTAGGACAGAGCCTTGTGGGACACCCTGACTATAACCAAAACTATCACTTGTCCAATTGTTTTATGATACTTGCCATGTCCTATATGTAAGCCATGTAGCTAGCCATCTTATCAAGAGTGTGTCAATACCTAGTTGTTCTGTTTATTGATCAGTATGTTGTTTGTGGCACTGTCAATTCCATATATATCACATCACAGCACAATTTTTCATTCACAACTGTTATTATATTGTTATACTACATGATGTTACAGGAGGTGCTTGATGTATTTTCTACATATGCATGCTGATATATGGTTTCAAGTCCCAGCCTTTACAATTCTGATAATAACTTATCCAGTATTACTGAAGGACATTTTAAATAGGTCTTAGAAATGTGGCACAGATTCACATGTGTAATTCATATGTGAAATCGATTCATATTAGTATAGCACACATAGTCACAGTCTGTACAAAGATATACGTTATTGCTACTTCACATGCAAAATATCTTGATATCTCAGGATTAGAGCCTAGGACACCATCACACAAGTTACCTGTCTTAGGTCCTTTGAGTCACAGAAGCTGCTAGATGAACAAGGGATCATTCATCACGCCATCACCTGCATAAAAATGTACTCTGCTATTCTCAGTTAAATAACACATAAAATGTAAGTTCAAATTGTACATTACTGTACTGATGCTATGCGGCATACTTACTGTGTGAAGTGCTCACACAGCATATATTTAGTGTTGTGGAAGTTACATCGGGACACTACTCTTTTGAGGGGTGGGGAACAAAAGCCCATTTTTGCTAGGACACACACTAGTCTGACTAAAGTTTAATCTCCCTTTCTAACATGCCCCTTGAATGATGTACCAGTAAGGTGTTGCAGTAGAACTACATAAGTATTCTATGCATGAGGCCTACCGAATACAAATGGTGGCATGTTAATGGAATGGGTGTTGGAAGTCCCATGTGGATGTAATGTCTGTCCAAATAGCCCATATATTTGCCTGCATAATGTACCCGGTCTATAGCTGCAATGACCTAATATAACATACCACTTTGATATTGTGTAAGTTATGGATTTACCTTGCAAGTGCAGCAGTTAACACATCTGTATTTCAGGGCTGTCTTTGTATGATGCAAGCAGTACGCAGCCAATACATGTATAGATACAGGATGTGTGAGTTGGCTGGCATCAATGTTAATATCTGTATATGAGTAGGAGTAAGGTGTTAGTCCCTAGGTCCCTAGGTTGTCAGTGAATGTGCTAGGCATTGTCTTTTAGCCAAAGTCAGGGAGTACTGAGCATGCCTATGTCTGCCTAGTGGGACATCTGCAGGGGGGGTTCCTCCTCCAAGTCCTCCTGTGACTGTGGTGACCTAGGCACTAGTGGGGGGTTGTGTATCCATTACCTTTGCTGATTCTGCTGCAGCTGTTTCTGCAGGATCAGACTGTGTAGCATAGCACATACTGTGAATATCTGTGCACATGTGGCTGGAGTATACTGCAAGGCTCCACCAGATATTTCAAGGCACCTGAACCATGTTTTCAGAAGCCCAAACACATGGTTTATGATGTTGCTAGTTTGTGCGTGTGCCTCATTATGGAATTCTTCCATGGGTGTGTGTGCATTTCTGATGAGTGTCATCATCCACGGTTCCAGGGAGCAGCAAGCATTCCCCATTAAATGGCCCTGTGGGATGAGCTCCTAGCAAACATCTGATAGAGCTGGGATGTGTGCCAGATATGGGAGTCATGATAACTGCCAGGGTTGCCAGCACACACATTCATGATAATCCCCTGGGCATTGCACACAACTTTGCAGTTGATGGAGAGGTATCCCTTGTGATTAATGTAGATTCTACCCTGCTCAGCAGGTGGTGCCTTGATGTGTTCATGTGTGCAATCTATGGCTCCCAGTACTTCAGGGTAGTGTGCTACATGGTAGAAGTGTGGCATATTGCTGGCCCTCTCCTTAGGGAAAAGGGGAAAAGATATGTGCTCACCAGCATGTGGGAGCATAGCATCCAGAAATTGGTAGATTATCCTGGCTGCAGATGTCTGTGACACCCCCATCATGTCCCCAGTTGGTCTTTGAAAAGTACCTGTAGTTAGTATATTAAGGGCTACTCATACCTTAGTTTCCACTGGGATGGGTTCCCCTCTGTTAGCATTGGCTCTGAGTTGAGGGAGGCAGAGCTCAGTAAACTCTTGTAATATGTACCTATCCAGCCTGTAGTGGTCTACAATCTCCAGCAATTTTAGCTCCTAGTAGGTTACCCTGGGCCTGAACACTCTTCTCCTCCTCAGCCTCAGCCAATTGTCATCAGCACCAGGAACATTGACTTCAGCCTCTAGCACATACAGATATAAAATAGCTGCAGCAGTGCCTAGAATTATCTCAGTTAAAAATTCCCAAGTCTCTACTCCAATGTTTCAGAGTATTGAGGGAAAACCAGAATGTATTATGTATACATACTTTATACAATTGTGATGTAGGTCCACCATGTGAGATTGGCTAATTCTGATACATTTCAGCTGCTTAGGATATAATTAGCATGATTTAAAGGCCCTACTTACTTGCTCGGTATTAAGCACATCATATTTTTGTATACAAAAGTAAATATTATTAATTGAAGATATCCAGTTTTAATTGATAGCTTCCTACGTCACCACTGTGCCCTGGTGGGGGGGGGAGGGGGTTCATGCGAACACGCTAAGTTATCCACAACCACTGGGACTATCAACACCATGTAGGAGCCTTCACAAAAGGGATCTGTGGACACAGCTGATCCTTTTATTGATTCAACAACTTCACCTCATTTGCATGCATATTCATGCTGACAGCCTGGAAACTACACTGTTCATACCCATGTGAGCTGGGCAACAGCATGAATGCACCATTGTACAGACCCGATGCAAGGTTCTACAGTACATTTCTGTAAAATGCATTTATTAACTGCTGTTTTTTTTTAAGTTTTTTTTAATTAAGCATGTTTGTGCAGTGTGGTGCATAACACAAACAAGCAGAGATTAATAAAAAAAATATTCATTATAGATATTCCCTTGCATTTTCAGACATCCACAATGCATGTTTTACACATCAGTGTATATGATCTAACCATTTCAGGAAAGTTATGTCCATATTTGTGGACTTCTACATCCCCTTCTTTCCGTGTAGACTCCTGTACATGTAAAATTTCCATGTACACTACAGACATGGACATGGAGTCTACATGGATGCCTTTTGGCTTGTTGGATCGCTCCACCAGGCTAATTTGCATAGAATTCACCTGCTTTAGCAGACATTTGTGTTACATGGAACTTTTCCTATTTGCACATGTTTGCATGTTACTAAGCAAGGCTTACTGAATCTAAAAATGTTTGCATTCATGTATGCATTGTGGTGTGACGTGTATATGAAAAAAAAGTGTTGGGTTAACTGAATTCCCCCTTGTGTTTTGGCTACAGACGTGTATCTGCCACTTAGTGGTGTAGGACTCTAAGCTGTTAACAAACTGTTTCCTGTAATACTGGGTTTCATTCCCTCTGTAAAGAAATTAGACACTGTCATTTGTGCTAGCATGTCTGGCTGAAGTTTTTGTACATAATTTTAGATTAACCTGTGTATTATATATTAGCATGACTAGTTATGATATTGTAAATAAGTTCTTACATGTTGATTTACAATCTGTTTATACAGAATGTTTTAAAGACTTGGACAGTGTCCTTTTACTTTTCTAACTGCACATATTTGTGAAAAAGATTCTAATGGTAGACTGTCTCAGAATCAACTGATCTGCAGATGATGTCATCGGAATGTTAGCAGTTGCTATGTGTTATTGTCAGAGGCTAAAAGAGAGGAAGTAACTTTAGTAAACAGCTGTTGGTTGATTTTCAAAATATGAAATGAAAATTAGAACTGAAACAGTTGTGACAGTTAAGCTAGTCTATAAAAGAGCCTGCTAAAGACAGATGAAGTCAATAGTTGTCAGTTAACAGTCAGATAGAGTTGTCAGTTGCCAATTGCAGTTGTTCACAGTTGTACTGTACAGTGGATACCCAAAAGACTCACCAAGAACTGTAAGCCTGCCTTTGCTCTGTTGTAATTATTTAGTTTAGATCAGGAAAAGTGTTCTTTAGTCAAATAGGAAAATTATAATTAATCAGTTAGAGTTTTTCTAAATGACAGATTTCTATCCTATAGCGTTGATTTCATTTTCCAGGTGATTGAGTTCTGTTTGTTTATTGGAAATTACTGTTTTATATTTTGAATAATTTTTCTCATTATTAAATATTTTTATTAACTTACATTGTGGCTGGTCACTCAGTGTTTTCTTTAGTGATTTGAGGGAGCTGATACCTGCTTTGATAACTTCCCAGGCCACTCCAAAAGCCTGTCTGCTTTAGGTAATTTGCTATCATTTGTTTTAATATCTAATTTTCATAATTGGACACCCCCTTTAAAAGGACAAGTAGGCTCTCTGATTTGTGGCACTAGGTAACTGTATTATTTTGAGGAAGGAACACACCTGGAAATCTGTGTCAGGCTTTCCCAGAAGTGTATAGATGGGTAAGATTTAATTAATTTAAGTGTGAGTGCATCAGAAGTCTTATACTGAGACACATTGCACTGAAGTGTATAATAAGGAGTTACAATAAGGGTGGACAGAAGTATACAGTCCAGTCACAGGTTATAGAGCGTGTCCCTGTTGTGCTCTTAGGGGAAATTATGAAATATTACTCCTGTTTAAGTGACAGTCTCACACTGGAGTCTGTAGTGATGATTGAAAAGGGATGCTTGTGTCCAGTGGGTTGTCCAAGTTTGTTAATGAATGAGTTATACATTTGCCTTTTGAATTGATGTACCTTTCACATAGCTGTTAATTAGTGCTTTGCTATATGCTATTTGACTATGGATCCTAGTAGGTCTTCTGTAGTTTAATGGGTTGTCAGATGCAATTTCAATACACGGGAGTCTGAAGGGAAGTGAAGTTTATATTTGCTTATGCTATGTCTGTTTTCAGTGTACGAGTATTTTGTTTTCTTTAGCAAGTGATCATCAGTGTTTTTTCTATAAAAGCTGAAATACATTTTAAATTAAATCTGAAACTCTACTTAGTGCAAAACAGGTACAACTTGCTGTTCTTGAATTTGTGCTTTGATATTCTTTTTTACCTTTCTGCTAAGGCACTGATGATTTTGCGTCAGTCTCCCACTTCTATTGTATTGTTTGCTACCAACTTAATTAATTACACTATAGCATACAAACACAATCCAAAACCATAATTCTTGAGCATGACAAATTTATTTATTCTCTTTGTTATGCATATTACTCAGCTGTATAAAACATGTCACTAAATTATTAGACTGTGGCACTCCATATTTTTTTTATTTTCATTGAGAAATACAGATCAATGGTCTTTATACAATCATAAGAGGTACAAGAAAATGAGCATGAGGTCATTTCCACCTTGCCATACCTTTTCCCAAACTTTTCTTCCCTTTTCAATGAGGGTGAGGCCAGTCATAAAATATGTGAATTTATGAATACCCATCCAGTTGTCCAGGTCTTCTTTAAAGGCAAACTGTGGCACACTGCTTAACTTTCATGTTTAGCAATGTATTATAGGTGAAGTATTACCAAACATTGTATACTTTGTTTTTTATTTTGTCTTTAGCTGTCCTACCTGCCCCGCTTGTTAGGTACTTTGTCCCTTCTGTGCCCATCAACAAAGGAAACATGAAGATGCCACTAACAATGGCTGCAGTCTAATTAACATAATTAGCTTGCGTGTTGGGACTAGTAAATGTCTGATATTGATTACTTATGGGTGGGTGTGCCAGCAAAAGAGCAGGATTTATATATACATTCAAGGGCGTCAGAAAAGGCCATAAAGAGAACAATGGAGAAAAAAGAGCCAGGAAAAGGGGATTAATGGGAATTTAATGAGAACATATCTAAAAAATTAATAATATAGCAATAACCCACACCTGGGTGTGGGTAATGCTGGATTTACCCACGGTTGGTGTGGTTTGGTCACGAGGGCGAAGCCCAAGTGGCCAAACAAAGCCAACCGTGGGTAAATCCAGCATTACCCACACCCAGAAGTGGGTTATTGCTATTATACAATGACATTATTTAAGAAAAAAAATAATTACTTTTCTTAAATAATGGCATTGTATAATGCCTCCTTGCTGCCCTTCCACAGCTGTCTGGTATTCTGCGGCAGTTCTGATGTACTGTGCATGCGTATGCCTATGCAGTACATCAGAGCTGTGGTCAAAAGCAATGGAGAAAGCAAGATCTCCGTTGCTTTTTACAAACTGTCTCGCTATGTTAAACTCGTTTAACATAGCGAGACAGTGTGAAGCAACGGAGATCTTGCATTCTCCGTTGCTGTAAAAAAAGTTATAGTAGTGGAAAAAGTCCAGGCGACCGGACCTTTTTCCATTACTATAACTTTGATTTACAACGTGCACGCTGACCAATCAGCGTGCACATTTTTGAATATTAATGGAGGGTCGTTGTATAATGGGAAATAATTTATGCCTGAACATTATCACTGTGTAGCTTAATCATTAAAACATGACTGCCCATATTGTATTGTGTGCATATTTGTCAAAAAGCAATAAATTGTGGAACCATTTGGTCATAGTCTTTACTTGCATAGGGAAATCTCAAAACTAATTGCTTGAGTGACAAAAACTGTGACACAAGCAAAAGAGGAAAGTACTGCATGTATGAATGAAATGTCTGTTCCATTACTCCCAGTTATCCCTATTCCCTGTTCCATTACCCTCGTCTATTCGTATTCCCTGTTCCATTATAACTCTTTCAGCATATTAGCCAAGTTTTTCAGGTTGCTTGTCCATCTGATTCATGTTAGCCACCTTAACCTTCTGCTTCCATTTTTTCTAACTCACTCCACATTCAGTTTTGACAGCTTAACACTTTTGGTCTTTCCAGTTCAAACAACTGCTTTTCAGCCATTTGTGTCTCATTCTAAAACAAGGCATTTGAATATATATCTTTACATTAGTGAGTTCACTGATGCAATTCCTTTTGTTTTGCCAATGTCTTGTTTCATCAGATCCCTGCTTTATTGAAATACATATGTGTTGAACAGAGGGAGATGAAGTGCATTTGGAATTAGTATTTTCCTCTGTTCCAAACTGCTGTGAGATCTTAGAGTTTGTATACTTTGATGTGTATCTTATAATGCATGTGGTGTTCCAAGAATAAGCAGCCTTATCCAGCAAATTTGTGCATACGTGTTTTGGAACTCTGCTTCTTAAAAGAACACTTAACAAATAGCACATGTTAAGCAAGATACAGTGTTTTTAAGTAAATTACTGGCTGACTAATAAGTTAGTATTGATCAAAATCTCAAAGGTACAAGGGGGGCACAATATGGTTTGCAAAGCAGCAACAGAACACTTTAATACAACAGATGGGAAATGAGACACAGATCAGAATACTAAATTAAATTCAAATATGTTTAAAGAATAGTGGGGGAAACAGGCTGCATAATGGAAAATAAGGAAGTTATGAAATGTCTACAGCTGTGATGGAAAATAGAAAATCTATATAACCTGGCACAACATAGGAGTGACTGGGCATAAAAGAGAAAGCTGTAAAAATGAAAGATACCAGTTATAATGAAAAATTGGTGGGCAAGGTATAAAATATAATAATTGCCTAGAACAGCATTCTGCAATAAAAAAAAAAAAGAGACAAACTACATTTAATTAGATAACTGGATGCTTTAAAGCAGATTTGAGACAAAAAATTACTGCTGAAGCCAGACAGAAAATGAAATGCCCCCCACTCTATATTAATTTATACCTGTCAGCGTGAGACTTGACCGAGCAGCTGCACTGCAGGTCAAAGCCTAGCATATGCAGAAACTATTGATATGTCTTTTTGTTCTTTTATTACGAATAGTGCACTGTTCAGTCTGAGTGAAGCATAACTGTGGCTTTTTGTCATGAATTAACTTATTTGGGAAACAGATGAAAGCAGCAGAATAAAACAGACTAGGGGGTCATCTATTATTTATTAGTAATATTTTGTGACTATAGAACTAAAACAATAGATGCTGCTTACAAAAATATTACTTAGAGGAGCATGGCAGATGCTTAAAGTAGTCGGCACACAGGATTAAGGCAGTGCACTGCAGTTCCTGTGGTATATGGTTTGATTGTATCAGCTCTGTTTTAGAGCTGTGGTTAGCCACTCTTCTGGATTGCTGTATTAGCATGCAGCTACAGTACAGTAAGACCTACATCTAGTCTCTGAATTGGAAAGCCTTACAGCAATGCATAAACCTTCTGATTGAAGTCTTCCACATTGCTGTAAGCGTTTTTGAATGTCAGGGTGAGTGTTTACACTATGTACCATTTACGTTTTCATATTTACAGATCTAAACATGCCAGTAGGTGATTTTTTCAAGTGAAATGACTGGTATCTGTTTTACTGTATGAGTTAACTTGACATTTTGAGGGTTTAAGGTATTTAGGCCTTGTCCACAGAGCAGGTGAACCAGTATGCTTATTAAAGATGACATTTACCTACGTTTTCTCAACATTGTGTGCTATGTATTAGCTGTCTCAGGTTGCAGGACAAATGGCTCCATTTAGGTAGGACTCTATTTTTTTCTCTGATGAATAGAATGCAATGGTAATGCAGTGTGAGAATATTGTCATCTGCTATTAGAAGAAAAATAAGGAGAGCATTTGAGCCTCAGCCTTCATTTAAAAGAGGAACAGTAACTGTCACAAAAAAATAAAACTGAGGGTAGAGAGTAGTAAGGTAGAATACTTGGTAACTGATAACACATTTGCTCTCTGTATGTAGGTGAGGAATTGTTCATTTCATGAGAAGACGCATGTTGCTGCTGCAGATGTTGGTATAACCCATGTCCACACCACCTCTGATTATTCCAGTACCAACGTCATCTCTGTCATAGTCATCCCCACAGATGTACAGGTGGTATTCACCATCTGGTGATAACAGGGTTATTGCTAGAGACCCCCCCTCACTCAGTACTGGTACAAGAAATTTAATTCTGCCTCGCTTCACTTATAGCACTTACTATCATATCATTTGCCCTCTTCTTGTACTGTGTTAATGTACATTTTTTTGCCACCCACTGCATTAATATCCAGGGCAAATTGATTCCAAGCTTTTGTTTTCTCAGATTGTTTGCCCTCCTTTTACCAAAAAGACATTTCCCATGTCGCCTAATGGCTGCCTTGAGGATAAAAGTTTCCTCATGGCTGAAATTGTCCTTTCTATGCCTAAATTTCTTGCTTTGCATCATAACTGCAAATAAAATGGGGCCATAATCATACACAAAATAACTCTTGATGTAAACATCTGTCAGACTACACAACACTGATGATGTGTGCCTACCATCCTCTTATAAAAAAGTTGGGTAACCCAAACACCATACGTATATAAACATGCAAAATCTCAGTCCAGCCAAGTAAAGTTGTGCAATACTAATGTCTACAATATTATAACTACATTCAGGACAGAAAAGCAATACATTTTTAACAGACTAATCCTTTCTTTACACCCTACAACTTTAATGTATTCATAATGCTGTCATTTTTCATTCTTCAGTGACAGAAATCTCCAAGTAAAGACATATGTATGTTATGCCAGCAACACATCTTTAACAGTTCAGGATTTCAAGATTAAAAAACATTTGTATGCACAAGCATTAAATGACACCAAAGTAAATACATTTCTCAGTGATCACTAACCATTTCCACTGCTGCTATAATGATTTTCCACTTGCAAGTGACAGCTTTACACTATTCACTAAAGCCATGGCAATATGCCCATCATGTCAGTAAAATACATTTTTTTCAAGGTAACTCCCTAATTTTGTATCATTTTGTAATGTTTCATATTAATTTACAATATTTCTATTATTTTTCTTACTTTAAAAATTCTGTGGCTTCCTAAGTCATTCACCACCTAGCTCATATAATCGCAAGTTAATATGGCAGTATTAAACTATTTCATTTAAATTATTTTACTCATGCATATATTACATTTTTATTTATACAGACAATTATGTATTAAACTAAACTAAACTCCAGCTATAATAAAATACTAAAATAAAACTCCAGCTATACTCTGTCGCATATCGTCTACTCAGAGGCGATCTCTGCTTAACATACAAGGCCATGTCAAACCCAGAGCTGTTGGACATGCTACACTTAAAGAAATCCCAATCCGTCAGAGCTACACGCTCCAGGGATCTAAACCTTGTCATCACAATAAACAAAACATGCTGTAGGGATAGGTTCCTGACCCAGAGACTCCCCAGACTCTGGAATAGATTGCCCATACATATCAAGCAGAGTGCCTCTTTGGACCTCTTCAAAAGGAACCTTGACGACTGGATGGGAGAAAGGAAATTCACCCCAGGGATCACGTCAGTCACCCTGCTAGACAGGGGTCCAGGAAAGTAAATAATGTGGGAAGAAATAGCCAGGGAATTGTTATGGCTAGGCTTGTATAGGCCCTAGGGCTGATAGCCTAGTACCAACCTATGAACCTATGAACCTATGAAGGTACATTTATGTATTTTGTATGCATATTAGGACCTTCTGTCCTTAGCTCTATGAATCACATTAGCACGTGAACATGTATGACCACTTATGCACATATGTCATTCTCAGCTGGTAACGAATGTGCCCTTGCATACACATGAATGCTTTGTGGAAAGGGGTGGAGCCCATAGGAGTCCTCAGCAGTCTCTAGCAGGATTTGGGAATATATGGATAAACTATGCACAAATCTCAATTATATTTAGGGGAAAATGGAACCATGTGTATGACAATTTGCACAAACATGAGATGTAATCTCTGCCATCAAACATCATCTGGCACACTTTCTTACCTTAAAACACTAAACATATAATAAAAGTTGGCAATCTTACACATAGGAATATGTATTTCTGCAAACACCCCCCACCAAAACAAAATAAATAAATACAGCTACTCTACTGCAAGAATAAATGACATTCAGGTGTAAGACTTTAAAAAAGTGTCCAGTAACTATAAGTAATGCAACAAAAAATGATGATTGCATACTGCTTTTTTTTATCCAACATATAAATGAAATGTATTTCTTTGATAAAAAATGTCCCTGTTGGTTAACTGGGCTTTGGTAAGGTAATTTTGGATCCAATAGGTGAACCACATCCCTGTTCATACTTTTTTCATTTTGGTTCTGGCACTTCAAATGATGGCAGCACCTGTGAAGGCAAAAGGTCATGCTCCAAGCTGGTCAGACAAGAAAATGCTGGTAATGTTTAACCTTCTTAGGGAGTCCTAGCTGGATAAGCTCTAGGTGTGCACAAGAGGAAATTAGTAGATAAATGTTGACATGTGGCAGGAGTTGGATGAGCACCTGTCATTCCTGACAGGGATCACCTGCTTTAGCCTACAGTGCCTCCACAGGTATGATGACCTACAGAAGCAAAGACCTGACCAGATGACTAAGCAGCAAAAGATTAGAGTTGTATAGTAAGTATTATTATTAATTTTTGATCATATTAAACATAGGTTTAAGCAAATAAATTGGAATAAGGTTGCATAATTGAAGTAGTTTACTAAAATAAATATGTCTAACTGTAAATTTGTACCTGTAATAATAATGCAAAAGAAACCATAAACATTTCTGTACACAGAACTGCATCTGTTTACAAATATATACAAAGTATAAGTGATAACATAATTGTCTGTATAAATAAAAATGTAATATATGCATGAGTAAAATAATAATCTGCATATATATGTCTGTCAATCTCAGATACACATCTGCAGGGATACACTTACTTGTTCATGTAGTTATACAGAAAGCAATATATATATATATATATATATATATATATATATATATATATATATATATATATATGCATTTTCACATGATCATTTAATCTACCTGTGGGACTAGTTAAATTACATGCAGACAGTTTTTGTTAAGAAAGGATTTTGTTTGTTTAGTCCAGAAAATTATTTGCTAGTATAGCACATTCAAGATGGTTGAAATCTCAATCAGGCACTACACCCTAGTCAGAGTACAGGTTGGTAGAGGGGGTGGGGGCTGCAGTGTCAAGTGAATAACCAGCACATACTTTAGTGAGAAATGACCAGTTGCACTACTTCTGCACTGTTGCATACATTTTTATATTATTGCCCTTATATGCTTAGAATTCTTAGGCAAAAAGCTTTTAAAGCACACATGTTTGTTCAGCTAAGGAAATGAAAACTTCTTTGAATTGCTACATCTTCTAGCCGAACACAGTTTACAGACTGTTACATGCAAATGCTCTCAACCTGATTAAAACATTCTTCTCTCCTCTAACTGTTCTCCTAGACAAACTCTTTATCCCTTTTAAAACAGAGTAACTGCATAAAATTACAACATACAATATGTCTGAATACTTATCAGTAATGTAATGAACAACTACCATTATACGACTATGCCTGTTTGTATGTAATTATCTACTGATTTTTTGGGGTCTCCATGTTCATGCATGTATTGCATAAAATTGCCACTTTCCATACTTAAGTAGAGAGTATCTATGTTAGATGACATTCTCAATGTTCAGTTCTATTGTATTGTACTCAAACTTTTCTCCCCAGGTCTCATCGGAAAACAGGTTCTGAATCCAGTTAGAATTCACTGTAAACAAAAGTAATAAATAAATAAATATTTTAAAACAACATTCCCCCCAAATGTTATCATTTTGTTTAAGACTTGCAGTAAAGGGAAGACTTGTACAGTATGATAATTTGATAGCAATATATGTTTAACAAATGCATAGTAAGCAAGTACTGCAGTGAATGGAATTCCTTGCAAATAAGTACTAGCTATATAAGGAATATAATGAAAAAAGGTGCACTATAGTTAAACAAGTGTCCTATGTATTCTCCTTATAACTGAGGAAGAAATCAGCTAAAACAGACGATAGCAGGAAAGACAAATCACAAGACTGGTTAAAGAAGGTAGGTAAGAATAAATTAGTAAATAACATTGTGTGTATAATTGATTTCATGAATATATATATATATATATATATATATATATATATATATATACGCACACACACACACACACACACACACACACACACACACACACACACACACACACACACACACACACACATATATGCATGTATATAAATAATTTATAAATCATAGCAACTGAAGGACTAGAATGCATTCAGTACATCACTGCAAGCAAAAGATATGTCAGTATACAAGTTCAGCCTAAAATGGCCATAGTTCGCAGGGGCAATACCTCAGATGCAAGTGTCAAAGAAACCAGCATAAGGCAATTTTTTTTAAATAATACTTATTTTAATATTACAATAGCCCAAAATGTATTGGCTGACAACTTATTGCTTGTGTGCAAGAAGAATTGTTCGGCTCCTTCACTGAAATGGGTATGAGATCCCACAGACCAGCATATAGATAAGAAGAGCTGTCAGCACATCCTGAGACAAAGGTAATAGTTCACCCTGCAATAAACTGGAACTTCCCAAGTGCAGTCTTCATTAAGGCTTACTTGTTATTCCCTGTGAAAGTTGTTTTTATGAAGTTGCATTGATTGCGTGAATCATTTATGTATGTGGGTAGTGAAAAAGCCATAGGAATGCATAATGTGTTACAGATAATGTATACAGCTTATTTAAACAGATAAATAAAGCAGTTGATCTTGAAAAGTGTAATATGATTGCTGTGTAGCAAGATTTAGAGGAGATGCTGAATTCACCACTGTTCAAGGAATGAAATTTGGAGATAACATTTTGACAGTCAAAGTGACAGCATGACCTGTAAAATAAATATTTCTATTTTGATTTAGAGGTGACTCCTTAATATCATGGTGTTCAGAGTGTGTAAGCTGAGCCCCATGCATGCTCATATGTTCATGACTCTTCTTCTGGTTACAGCTGTTGTAAAAGCAAACCAACAATTACATTCTCACTATGGTGGAGCTTTAGTAACCAACCACCCAAAACCATGATTGAAAAGTAAGTCCAATAATGTATTAAACACAACAAAATGAATGCAAAATTAACTACATCATTTTTATCCTTTTCATTCGGACTTCATCAGAACAAATGGTTCCACTTCCTAATACACGTTTATATACCTTCCTTTGTCATATCCTTGACAGCAGTCATTTCTCATGAATAATCATTGAAATTCCAATAAAAACCAGGAATCTACTAACATGGGTTAAAATCAATGAACAACAATACTATTTTTAACATTTTTAATTAAGAGCAACATTTGTAAAATAAATATTCTGATGAAGTCCTAGTGGAAAGGACAAAATGGTGTAGTTAATTTTATGTTCATTATGTTGTGTTTAATAAATTATTGGACTTACATTTTCATTGTGGTTTCAGGTAATTACTAAAGTTCTGCCACAGTGTGAATATAATTGTTGCTTTGAGTTGCATTCATTTAGTTTTTCTCATTTTTTTCTGCCCTTTCATTGGTTGTTGAAAAGGTATCTAAGAATTACATCATAAGCCCTGAAAAGATATAGGGCAAAGACAATCCCCTGGATTTACTAAACTTCTGTTCAGGACTGGCTTAGTCCTGCACGGAAGCACCCGTTTAGCAGCAGGATGGTAGAGCACCATGCATATTAATAAGACATGCTGGCCGAGCTCCTAGGCTTACACGGAGCATGTAAGAGTGCAGGGGGCATGTCTGAGAGCAGAGCTCTCAGAATTAACATGCCCCTGCAATGTAGAACAGCAGAAAGTGTAAAGAAATGAGCGAGATCACTAATAGGTGTCCGCATATCCCCACCAGCAGTCCCACATGTGTACAACAGCAACAGTACATATAAATAAAATTAAGAAACTGTTTTATTTTTTTTTAGAAATCCGATTAAAGCTAACCGTAGGTGCACGGGTGTGCCCATCGCTTAGCTACGGTTAAAGCAGCTTAAAAGGCTGAAGAGTATAACAAGGAAGATATATACAAAAGAAGCAGCACAGCAGTAGTGTCGTGGACAGAGCATCCTCCTTTCGAGCAGGCATTCCCGGTTTTAGTCCCACTGCAGCACATTCCATTTTCCATGTGGAATCTGTATATGAACATTTCTTTTGTCATATAACCTATGAAATAACATTTAAATGTGAACTGAAGTACTACATTAAATCCACATGTGAAGTGTCAGTGTCATAATGAATAAGGCACTAGTAAGCATGTTTAAGAACAAATAAGCAGTAGTAAGCATACGTAAGCACTAGTAAGTATGTTTAAGTGCATTTGCATGGGGGTAAGCATTGCCTACACAGATTAAGCAAAGTAGAAGCTAACTGAGTATAAGAAACTGTAACCGGAAGTAAGTACTGCTGAGCTCTGCGCAAACCCGCGCATATTCGCTTATAACTGCTTTAAAGTGCCTTAACCACTCTGTATCCAACGGCCCATGTTCTGCCCAGAAACAAAATAAACAGCCTCTGCAAGTCTTGAACCCAAGACCCTGTACATTACAGTCACAGTAGTTAACCACTAAACCATCATAGCAGTGCATAAGATTGAGGTTTCAACAAACAAATCCTCACCATAGGAAAATCAAACTGAACATGTGAAAGGAATCTATGTACAGTGTGCTGTTGTATAACCTGCTACATAACATAAATATGTGAACTGGAGTACTGCAGGAAGGCCAGATGTGAGGATTTATAGTATTAAAGTGTGGAAGTCCCCAGGACCCCATACAGTGTATGTACACATGAATCATGGATACCAGACACATATATAACATGTAACAAATAATACAGCAATGCCAAAAGGAATATATAATGCAAATGAAATATTAAGTAATGCTAAGCATTGCACAGCTCATCTTAGTTAGGGTAAGCAATGTGTAGGCCGGCTAACTCAATCTGCCCAGTGGTATGGCCCTTTAAGCAATGCCAATATTAGGTAAGCAGGTGTGCCCATAGTTTAGCCTTTTCAAAACCATCCAATCATGCGAAAGTGTAGGAAATCGGGTGTATTTAAACCCCACAGGTGCCAATAATTCTCATAACTGGTTGCAGCTCCCTACTGTAGGCAGAATGGCTGGAGTTGGGGAAGGCACTCGATTTAGAGTGCAGCGCTGGAGCACCCAGGAGTCCAGATATATGGTATGGCTCCTGGTAAAACACCATGAGGAGAGACTACTGCAGGGCCAGTACCAGGGCTCTCAGTATAAAGTGGAGGCCTGGGACAGTCTCGCCCGTGACCTCACCAGTGCCACTGGTATCCCCTGGACTGGTGAGCAGGTCAGGCATCACCATGCTGACCTGAAGAGGTGAAGGGGTGATCTCTTGGACCAGTGGATCCAAAAAGCAAGACAGATGGCTGATGCCCCAGCACTAAGTACCCATTCTACTACATAGATAATGATTGGCTAGCTTGTGTATAGTATGAACAGGTAATGGCTAAATGTCACTGTATTTCCCTGACAGCTGCAGATGAGTGGGCTGTGAACCAGCAAGCCCATACTGCTAGGCTGCAAAGGCTATGTTGCAAGGCAGGTTAGTAATATTCCCGCATGTACTGTCATAATGAATAAATATAACAGTTCTGGAAAGTGTTGTACCAGTAAAAAAATGCATTGTGTATGGGATGTATTGAATAAACCAGACAATATAGCAGAAAGACTGTCATATTGGTTGCATGGAAATAAAGGTGTAATATCTTGTGAATAAAAGTATAACCCCTGGAGTGCTTGTGTACATCCTGCTTACATATGTTGTTGTAGTGTTGCATTCTATAAATAGTACTGTTGTATTAAGCAGTGTTACCCACACTGTTGAATGCAGGTAAAATGTTTAGAAAGGTCAGTATAACAACATTGGAAGTCCTAAGAGGTCAGTCATATAGAACAGCTGAGGGAAACTTAGAAACCATTGGAATGCTTTTCCGCTAATGATTGGCAGTAGATTTTTACGAAACGCCAAGGTGCCAGCTTGACACCCAACCTTCAGCGAAGGCACACCCATTTATGCACGCATGTCTTTTGAACGCTACCCAACCGCGGGGAGGACATGTAGACTCCACACAGAAGCCAAACATTTGTTGGGACATATGTCCTATTGGTGTATAAATATTCACATTTGGTTCTATACATGTTGTTTGTCTTTTTGGCTTTTTCCCGGTAAGGAGTCGCCACAGTGGAACTCCGGTCCGCTAATGATTGGCAGTAGATTTTTAAAAAACACCAAGGTGCCAGCTTGACACCCAACCTTCAATGAAGGCACACCCATTTATGCGCGCATGTCTTTTGAACGCTACCCAACCGCGGGGAGGACATGTAGACTCCACACAGAAGACACTCCCAAGCCACATCGAGACTCGAACGGGAAAACCTCTTGCTGTGAGGTAACAATGCTACCACCGTACCACCACGGCATCATGTGCCATGTTAAAATACTCCCATATTGGTGGCCTGCTGCCAACAATGAAACCTGCATGCTGTTATAATGGCCACTGTTGTCCCATATATGCATGTGTTCTGCTTGATCTGCAACTGTTGTATACTGGTGTCCTGGGTTAATGGCAATACCTATGCATGCTGTTATAACTAGTCTTGAATGCTGTTGACTATGACTAACTGATATCTTTCTTAAAACTGCAACACCATAGCTCGTATGGTAGGGCCGGTCCCAGCTGAACCACCTGTCCCACCTCAGCTGGCCATAGCACCGGGCAGCCGCACGTTTGGGGCCCAGCCTGGGACCTCCTCCTCCATTGACCCTGCACCACCTTCGGGTGGAACTGGTGCAGGGGATGGGGCTTGCCCCCCCCCACCGGGAGCGGGTGTGGAGAGGTACCTGTCACCTGCCATCAGGTCCAGGCTGTGGTGTGTAGGGAGCTCAACAGGGAGTTTTGAGACCAGCTATGCCAGCTTGAGGACCGCATGTGTTGCAAATAGAGAGTGAGCCTGCCTCTCCTACCCAGCCCCCAGCACAGCTACCTTTGGGGCCGTGAACGTGCAGTGGTGACTGCTCATGGGTGGGGACCTCAGTCCCACTGTTTCCTTTTGGGGGCTCATGGGCTTGTGACTTCCAAACACCCCTCCCCATCCAAGGTGTTTACCCCCAGATGTGCCATATACCACCCCTGTATGTGTCTTGTTTGTCTTGTCTGTTAACCTACCCAATCTACCTCCCCAAATATATCTACTACCCCTCCCCAACATCCCACTCTCACCTAAAAAACTAAAAAAGGGCAATCTGTTCCCACAAAAAAATCTCACCCCATACATAGCTGTCCATTTCACACACGTGTCCATTGGGCATATGTAATCTGGTCTAATTGGCATCATAACTTATTATTGTTGTCCTCACCCCCACCCAGGAGTTTGAGTGTCCAAATCTACCTCCAAATTCAGTGTATATCCACAGATGTTGCTGTAGAAGAAATGGGCAGCTATGGACCTTCCCTACACCCTTCCTGCACATCGCTGGCTATTCTCCCTAGTGTCTTTCCCTCTTAGTGCCCCTTTTTTCACCACTTTCCTATCAACCCCTTTTTCTTTTCTTTTAAAGAAATTAGTGTGGGGGGTAAGCGGGAGTAAGCACTTTTAAGCAGCAGTAAGTGAGTTTAAGCTTGTTTGCGTGGGGGTAAGCACTGCCTACACAGGTTACACAATTTAAAAGCTAACTGGGTATAAGAAACTGTGACCGGAAGTTAGCAGTGCTTAGCTCCATGCAAACCCACACAAACCTGCTTACAACTGCTTTAAAGTGCCATAATCACTCTGTATCCAATGGCCTGTGTTCTGCTAGGCAACAAAATAAACAGCCTCTGCAAGCCTCAAACCCAGGACCCTGCACAAAGTGATGTGCCACTAAGCCATGACAGATACACATAAATCTGATGTTGCCAGAAACATATCATCCAGCCCAGTCATGCAACAGTACAGAGAATATATACCAACATCTAGATGTATGTGTGTGTGTGTGTGTGTGTGTGTGTGTGTGTGTGTGTGTGTGTGTGTGTGTGTGTGTGTGTGTGTAAATATATTAATATCTACACAGATACAACATATCTATATATGTAGAGATCTAAATATGTATATTTAGAAATATTTACATATGTATACAAATATATGAACATATATACATGCAAATGCCTCCATCGACAAATATATATGCACTTATATGTGTACATATACACAGCAAGGTACATATACATATGCAGATATATAGCTATGTAGGTATACACGGACATAGTCATACATATGTAAGCTGATATATATATATATATATATATATATATATATATATATATATATATATATATATATATAAGTATATATGACCATACATCTGTAGATAGCAATGGTAGATTAACAAAAACAGATATGTCCACATGAACCGTTAATGGGGTTGAGCGGCCCCAAACAATATACTTCTTGTAAGAATAGGCATACCCCCCAGCCAAACATGTCCATCCTGCAATACACTACCAAGTGTTGCAGATCCCATAACAAGGACCTGACATGACATGCGCATACGATGTTAACAGTGCTACATCCCACCTGTGTGATGTCAGACTGGTATTGGTAACATATCATGCAGTACAGTCTGGCTCCCATAGGAATTGTAAAATGTGGAAGATATCAACATCTCCGGGATACAGATACACAGACACATATCTGCAGATACAGATATAAATATATATATATATATATATATATATATATATATATATATATATATATAACTGCATATATATAGATATACATGTGACTACACATACACACACAGAGATATGTACATTAAGATACATATGTAGAAGGTGCACAAAATATGGAACAGCCACTATGCCTACAGTTCACACCTGAACAACTGGACACTGTATGGGCCACCCATACAAATGATAATCATTGCCTGCAACATATACCCACAGAGAGGTCATAGGACATAACACCACACACACGTTTGCAGGAATGGAAAACCTTTGTATACTATGACAGTTCTATATACTATTGCTACTGTAATTGGGATTGTCTTCACAGACATGGTGTGTGTGGGTGGTCACATCTGCTTTTCACATGTGTGCCATTGGCTGCTGACAGACATCCTAAGGACATCATAGTAACGTACCGCTGCTTGCACGTACTACCCCTGTCGACTGCAGCAGAGATATTGGCCAATATGTGTGGACATTCTGACACACTCTGTACAGTCCAGAAGTATATACAGAACCCCTTAGTGCAAAACATGTGTACCATGCCTGACAATATGGATGTTAACAGCCATGTAGATGGGTATAACACATAACAAGTGGTATACATATGCAACCATAGGCTATGCATTCACACACCCGTGTCTGGCCTGACACATAATAACCAGTGGTACAGGGGTGCCATGGCCACATACTACCCACTAGATATTGACATACAGCTGTCCAGCATCCCACTGCTCTGTTGGACATACATGACTGTTACAGGAGGCCCAGCAGCAGTACATCTGGCAAGTATCTGCACATGACATCTCATTGGGTAAGTACACTAAGTTGCTAGGCATGCAACAAGCAGACTGGCTCAACACTGGCCTACATCTCCTATGGGGAATGCACATGTACCTGCATATATAGCAGGTTGTATAGGCATGTCACAGCATAGGGTAAGATACACCTGTATGAAAGTGCATAACCACAACCAATGAGAACACAGACACAGCCACATATGGCAAGCTAGCATAATATTACAGTATATGGACTATCTGTTCAACACCATCCTCATATGTGCCACTCACAGACTAACTCTACATATACTGGGCCTCTACACAGTTTGGTCTGATGGCTGACTGTGGTATGGGACATCTGTGTGTATGTGTATGGCCCTACAAACATGTAAGCCGATATAGTAACATACAGTGGAGCGGCATGTAACATCAGATAGGACAGGATGTAGGACGTTGACAACTACCACAGTCTGTACACAGGCCAAGGTACATATTAACAATACACACACTGTCAACATTCACCATAAGTACACAGACCTCAGTACTGTACAAACAACCACAGTATGTCCAAGTTATGTCATCAAATATAACCCCTACTGTACATAACATGTGTAGCAGTCTGATACCTCCCTGGCTTGTTATCAGATATGATAACACTAATTATGATGTCCAGCACATATGCACCTCTTCATGCACGACATATGTACAAAGGTTGACAGAGTTGTGGCTAGAAGCACATACACAGGGCCAGTATTGACATGTTGCTGTGATAGCCTCATACATTTACTGTTGTAACGGGGTTTGTTGCAATATATGTCCTATGAGGGATATGTAGTCAGTAACTGTCATGGCTTTCACCATCTACAAACTGCAATCCTCACACTAGCTTCTGCAGTCCACAGATAGATGCTCCATGAAACCA
Organism: Protopterus annectens; assembly: GCF_019279795.1. Classification (NCBI taxonomy): domain Eukaryota; kingdom Metazoa; phylum Chordata; order Ceratodontiformes; family Protopteridae; genus Protopterus; species Protopterus annectens. Next base: position 80,678,464 of record NC_056736.1, on the reverse strand, counting down.
AAGGCACAACACACTGCCCAGTCTGCAGATGACCCTGCAGATGGGGATTCCTCATAAACATAGAACTGATATGGCAGATATTGAGCCATGTAGGGCAGCCATATCCACACACACACTGTTAAACCAACATTACTCCAACTGCAGTATAGCAGCACTTACAGTCTGTAGTCAGGTCAGGCACATCCCCCTCCTGTTTGTTGCCCTCTTTCCACAGTGTATGTTTTTAGAGGTAACTCCCCAATCCATCTGAGATGCTGTTTGCCAAACAACACATCTAGTTTCTGCTCACAGTGAATGAAAAGGGCCAACACGATGTTCCTAGATTTTGGAGTGTGTTTCCATGCAATTGGCTATGGGAATGTTACCACAACTGTTCCACATGCAATCAGCTAGGGGAGGCCTGAAATTCGTGCAGAATCCATCAGCTGATCATCAGCATCACTTAAAATACACATGCTGCTGCCTAAGCAAAGCAGGTGTAGGTCTACACATCCTCCAGAGAGTGAGTGAGAGAGGCAGACAGAGGCAAAGACAAGTCAGGGAGGGGTGAGAGAGTAAGACCTAAGCATGTTTGTGTCACACACCTACCAGCACAGGGTATCAAACCCCTGACAACTATGTTGTGCTATCACTGTTTTATGCAGTTATTGGATGCACCACATGGGTTACCTGCTGTAGAGTCCTCAGAACATATATGTGATAGTGAGTGACATCTGCAACAGGGATACAGTAGGTAACGTACACGTGCCTGTCCATATGAACAGGTGCCAGCGTCAACACAGCCACACTCTCACAGGGATGTACACACATTGACACACTTGGCAGGGTCAGGAGTACAAGTCATCAGTAGTGGGATTGCCACATCACTTGTCAGGTATCACATGCACCACACAGGTCATACGGAGGTTGTATGGGCAAAGGGTATGAGGAGGTGTCTGACATCAGACAGCATGCTTCAGTATGCCACTGGGGGTTATATTAAGTGTGGATGTGAACATATGCACCATACAACACACACACAAACACACAGGGTGCCAGTACTGACATGCATGGGTGCATGTCTGCACGGGTGTGTAGTGGTCGACTGTGCCAGCCGGCTATATAAGACTAGACAATGGGTATACCTTAGCATCAGGCCACATGACAATGGTCTGCATTGTGGCTCAGGGCTATAGTTTCTGCATTTGCCCACACAGGTGGGTATTGTGTCCCCTATCCAGTCACCTGGGTAACTATTGTATGTGGTCAATGCTGTGCATCACTTGCCATGTATGTGTTCCTTAGTCCATGACATGGATGGTGTCTGGGATGTGCACACCTCCCACATGCATGTACAGTGACATGTGGAGCTGTACCTGGGGTGTTTGGCTCATGTTGTGAACAGAGATTATCATTAGATGTACCAGTTTTGCCCACCTGTGGCGGGTACTGATAATGGGCTGCAGGTTTACCCTACACCTACATTGATAATATGCTAACGGCATTCCCTGATGTCAGTCACATCTGTCCATACAGGGCATGTTGTCAGGCATGGTATGTTCTTTGTGGGTCACATGTGATGGCACCACAGGTGTTGCAGGTGTCCATTGAGGAACATAGTGGAGGTGCACTGTCTGCATATACATGCATATTGGACAGATGGACAGGGTGTCATTCCCTCTGTAGCTTGCTGCTATCACTCCATAGTTACTATCAGTGGCCAATATGCAGTGTACTACCCACATATTGGCTGTTGCCTAGGCATGTGTGTGTGTGTGTGTGTGTGTGTGTGCGTGTGTGTGTGTGTGTGTGTGTGTGTGTGTGTGTGTGTGTGTGTGCGTGCGTGTGTGTGAGACATGGGTTGAGAGTGTGCTCTGGGTAATACTGGGGATGCTAACTGTGATTGTCTGGCCTTGATGCCACATGTATGGGTATGGCTTTGCACCCCAGCCTCTCAGCTGTTTCAAATCTGTTATCTCTGTACGGTGGACATTGTGATATGTAGTAGGGCCACCATATAAGAAATATGAAAAACCCGCTCCCCATTGGCCACACAGGATATGAGTTACACACACACACACACACACACACACACACACACACACACACACACACACACACACACACACACACAATGTCTGGGAGTAGAACCCCTACCTAACTAGTTTATTACACTACAGCACTACGCAGTTACAGTATGTGCCACGGAGATTACTGGAGTACTCTTTCCACAAAGGTGTATTTCACACTGAATGACATCAGCAGGATTGCAAAAGTAGGCCATTTGACATGTACTGCCTGTGACTAGCCTAAAATGCATTGCTCCCTACACAGACAGTGATACACACACAAAACATCCACAACCGACATGTGTGGATATAGAACACCTACCAGAGATCTATATCACACTACAGCCTGGAGCTGTTCACGGGGATTATTGGGAAACCTCTTCCCCAAAGGTGTATTTCACAATGAATGACATCAGCAGGATTGCCAAAGTAAGCCATTTGAAATGTGCTGCGTGTGACTTGCCTAAAATGCATTGCTCCCTATACAGACATTGTAACACACACAAAACATCCACAACCACCATGGAACTCTAACACAGTTCTAAATCACACTACAGTAGTACACAGTTATGGCACGCACTATGGAGATTACTGGGCTACAGCCTTCTCAGAGGTGTATGCTCTCTAAACAGACAGACACGCACTTGCCATGTCTGGGATTAGAACAGCTACCTAACTACTTTATCACCCAACAGCAGTACTCAATTACAGGATGTGCTACAGAGATTACTGAGTTACAATCTTCCCAGAAGTGTATTTCTAAGTGGATGATATCAGCAGCCTTGCCAAAGTTGAGTATATGACTTGTAGGCAGTGTGAGTACCATAAGAAGTATTGCTCTCTACACAGACAGAGTCAGACAGACACACACACACTTGCTATGTCTGAGATTAGAACAGCAACCTAACTACTTTATCACATGACAGCAGTATGCAGTTCTAGGACATGCTATAGAGATTACTGGGCTGCAACCTTCCCAGAGGTGTATTTCTAAGTGGATGACATCAGCAGCCTTGCCAAAGTTGAGTATATGACTTGGAGGCAGTGTGAGTACCGTAAAAAGCATCTCTATGCAGACAGAGTTAGACAGACACATGCACACACTTGCCATGTCTGGGATTAGAACAGCTACCTAACTACTTTATCACACGACAGCAGTAAGCAGTTACAAGACATGCTATAGAGATTATTGGGCTGCAACCTTCCCCGAGGTGCATTTCTAGGTGGATGACATTAGTAGCCTTGCCAAGGTTGAGCATTTGAATTGTTGGGAGTAACACTACCCTAAAAAGCATTGCTCTCTACACAGTCAGACAGACAGACAGACACACAGTCGTCAAGTCTGGGATTCAAGCTCCTACCTAACTAGCTTATCACACTACAGCAAAACACAGTTATGGGATGCGCCACAGAGATTATTGGGCTACAAGTCTCCCAAAAGTGTATTTCACATTGGATGACCTCAGCAGGCTTGTCATGGTAGGGCTATGGGGAGGGCAGTGTGTGTGCACGGGCCAGAACCCGATAATCTAGGGGTTGACACACCACATGCGGGCACACACAGGGTCATATTTCACAAGTACGTGTATACAGCTGCTAGATGACTACTTCCTTGTACAGTCATGTTGCACAGCTGGCACATGCACCACATAGTCTGTAATGCTGACAGATACTCGTTGCTAGTATCTGCAGTGAGTGACATCTGCACCTCATGTGTTTGGGGCCCTTTGGCTGTGTGCTGGGTGGGACAGGCCTGGATGGTTCCTTGTCACAGTGACCCTCTTCCACACATCTATGTCTGTCTAACTTTGGTTTATTATAGTGTGTTGTCCTTACATATATGTCTGTATTCCTATCCACTGTATGTGCAAGGCATGAGTGGTGCATACTGACATGTGCAAGGCATGAGTGGTACATACTGACAAGTGTATGCACTAACAACTGCAACTGCCAGATATGTCTGGTCCACTGGTGTTTGCAGGCATGGCCTTCATGTGTTTAAGTGTGTGAGCATGCCCAGTATGACCTGTCAGTATGTTGTTGACTGACATTGCCTTCATTTCTCTAAGTATGTGAACATGCCCAGTATGGCCGTCTGTACTGCATGTGTGGATCAAGTCCAGGTAGTTTGTACTGCAGTGCTGACCTTTGTGTTGTACATTGACAGGTAGCATGCTGTCTCGGCAGGGTATCCATCGATCATTTGGCATTGACTGTTACTACATTTCTGCATACCAGGGGGGGGGCACCTGACTATTTCGACATTTCTACACAGGATTGGGGGGGCACTCCTGACTGTTACTATATTTCTATGTAGGATGGGGGGAGGGCACACCTGACTATTTTGACATTTCTACACAGGATTGGGGGGGCACACCTGACTGTTACTATATGTCTATGTAGGATAGGGGGGGCACACCTGACACTTGTACACATTTGCTAGGACTGTACTGGTATGTTGGGTACTCCATTTCAGTCTGTAGTCTTATCTATCGTGCTGGCTAGAGGCATACTAGTGTACTACAGATCTTAGCTTTTAATTACCTACATATTAGTTTCTGACTTCCTAGCCTTCACAACTGACATCCCACTGCCTAGCCTGCTGTAGTCTGTCTGTGTAGGCCTGGGGGGTAGGTTACCCATAGGCCTCATTCAGAGGCCATAGTACAGCATTTGTTTGTGTTTGTCTACACCTGTCTTGCTGGCTGTGACTGATGTTGGGCATGTGACCCCCCCCCCCGACTGGCATGTATGAGTCACTTACCTTGTGGGTGTCCCAGTATTGAAGGTGGTACTGCAGGGCTGCCTATGTCGGATGCACATAGTACACTCCCTATACATGGTTAGGCACAGGTAGTGTAATGTTTGGCATCTCTTTTACTGCATGTGAGAGACAGCGAGAGGTGTTATTCCCTGGGTCCCTCCCATGTCAGTGTATGTGCTATGCGTTGCCTCTTTGCCAAGGCCAGGGCATACTGGGCATGCCTCCTTCTGTCTACTGGGGCAGGCTAAGGTTGTTCATCCTCTGAGTCACTCTGTGCCTGTGCAGGCCTTGGCAATGTTGGGGGGCTGTGTGGCCCTGCCCTGTGCTGTTCCTGCTGCAACTGTTTACGCAGGATCATATTGTGTAGCATGGTACATACAAGGACAATTTGGGTACATGTAGCTGGTGAGTACTGCAAGGCTCCACCAATGTCTCCAGACACTGGAACCATGACTTGAGCATCCCAAACACACGCTCTATTATGATTCTTGTTTGTGCGTGTGCCTCATTATGAAGTTCTTGTTCAAATGTGTGTGCATTTCTGATGAGTGTCATCAGCCACGGCTCAAGTGCATATCCAGCATCCCCCACTAGGTGACCATGTGCGATGTCCCCATTGGCAAATCTCTGGTACAGCCAGCACTCACATTCATTATTATGCCCTGGGCATTGCACATGACCTGGCAGTTGATGGAGGGGAAAGCCTTGCGGTTGATGTAGAACCTACCCCACTCACCGGGTCGTGTTTTGATGCATATGTGCATGCAGTCTATTGCACCCATGTAGGGTATTCTGCTATTTGGTGGAAGAGATGCATATTGCTGGCCAACACCTCACGGGTGTTGAGGGAATATATGTGCTCACTGGCATGTGCTGACATGGCATACAAGAAATGGTGGAGTACCCTGGATGCTAATGCCTTTGAAATCCACATCATATCCCCAGTTGGCCTTTGGAAGGTACCTGTAGCTAGTATTCTTAGGCCTACATATACCTTGGTATCCACTGGGATGGATACCCCTCAGTTAATTCTGTGTGTCAGGTGTGGCCGGCACAGCTCAACAATTTGCTGTAGGAGGTCCCTGTCCACCCTATAGTGCTCCACTATCTCTAGCTCATGTAGCCCTTTGTAGGTTACCTTGGTTCTGTACACTCTTCTCCATCTCCTCACTGTGGGTTGCTCGGCAGCATTCACATCCTCACCACCCTAAGCCTCTTCCACAAGTTGTATGATAGCTATTGCAGCCCCTAACATTTTGCTGTTGAAAAGTTCCCCGCTTGTTTACACTGGTGGTGTAGAGTGTGGGAAAAACCAGAGGGCAAGGTGTTTGTTTAGTTTATAGTAGTGTTCTGGGCTGGGGTGGTCTGCTGCCTGTGTAATTGGCTGATTCTGATACATTTCACCTGCCAGCTATGCTAGTTCTCCTTGATTACCTTCATACTGCTGTTTTCTCTTTCGATTACCTCCTTGTTTAAGCCCGTGTGCATGCTGTGCAGTGTGCACAAATGTGCGCACTGCTGCTATTTCCTGGTTTAACTTCTTTTTTCTTCCTGTAAAACCTGGTGCGCAATGTGCACACCCACCTAGGCTTTGTAAAGAGTGCTAAGCAGGTTTAGACACACCCCCTAGCTTAGCTGTGCTAAGCTAGGAGCAAACCCGAGCCACAGGGCTCCAATCTGCTTACAGTATGCCTGACACACACCCCATGATGTCACCTAACTCCTAGGCTTGCACCAAGCTATTCCTACTCTTACACTTTTGGGACTTGACTCACATCCTGGGGAAAACTGAGATTCACTATCCTTCCCCTCATTTGCATAGGATTGCCTGCTAATGCATAGTTACATGTCTCCCACTGAGCCTCCCCCCTTAGCAACCACTACTCACTGGCCAGGTTGTATTCTGCCTGCCACTGACATGCATGGCAGAATACTGATTTTAGTTAGAATGCTTATTTTAGGTTTATTTTATTATTTTCTCCTCGATCCCGTTTCCGCGCCGCTGTCCTATGCTTAAACAGCCGAGATTGGGTAAAAAAAAAATAAAAGTTGCTTTTTTTTTTTGTTTATTTTGTTTGCAATGCCAATGGCCTTATACTTGGCCATTGGCATGCTTATTACTTGATATGCAGCCTTTATTCGGAGCTGTCATAGCTCCATTTGGATTTTGCAGAAATGTACTCGGTTACTAACAGATTACATTTCTGCAGATAACACTAGTCTTGCACAGACTGTTGTGAGCTTCTTGGATTACAAAATCACCTCATTTGCATGGATTTCACATGCAAATGGGGTGATTTGCATACCAGGGCTTAATCTGTGCAAGATTAGTGCAGGAGCACTCATGCACGCCCCTGCATGCTGTTCCTGGATCACACACCAGACATATTGCTTGCTTTAGCTCCTGCACCGATCTTGCACTCTGCGCAAGCTTTTGAGAATCTGGAGGAATATGTACTGGCAAAGGGGTACGGGGAAATTTACAACTCCTGAAAAATTCCTATTTAGTAATATGATTATTTCTCTTTTGTCAGTTCAACTTATTATCTCCATCTTTCATTACTGGGATTTCACTATTCAGTTTTTTATCTATCTATCTATCTATCTATCTATCTATCTATCTATCTATCTATCTATCTATCTCGTTTATTTATTTGTTTATTTTGATTGTGAGGCTTCAGAATGCAATGCATAGAAAGGTTCACAGCACTGAGATACAAAAGGTTGGCTGGGTTATAACAGCCAATAAATAAAAAACAGAAAGTAATGAGACTAATTACCTTACCAGTCTATCACATCCTTCCTCTTGGCCAGTGACCAAAGAGCCTCAGTCCTCACCACTAACACTGGTGTGGAATGTTCATAGTGAGAAAAATAGACACACACAGTATTTTCAGATGCAGCTCTCTGCACCAAGTACAATTTCCCTTAAGAGCACACAGGGAATGCACACTCCAGTCCTGGGGCTGGGGTTTTTCTTCAGGGCCCAAATAAGACTCCCCGTGACCACTATAGAGCAAGCCAATTCTTCCACCACTCTTTCTGTGAAATCAGTGCTCTCAGTGTCCCTTTTCAAAGTAGCTGTCACACACACTCTCTTTGAGATTTGATTTTCACATGCACGCGCATGTGCGCACGCGCACGCATGCACGCACACACACACACACACACACACACACACACACACACACACACACACACACACACACACACACACACACACACACACACACACACACACCCCTGGGAAACGCTGGCACATCTTACCCACTCTGCCACATCCACCAAGACTATAAGATGGATCTCCTGTCACCAGAACAACTGAAGCCATCTACTTTAAGGCTCTTACTAGGGTACCCAATTACACTTAGTAAAATGAATACTTATAAAAATTGGTAGTGCTTAAGCAAGCAGCAAGACTTTTAGGAATGTAGAACCACAGTACCACTAAATAAATGCATGTTCTCTCAAAAGTTAAATATTTTCTGAAAGACCAGCCACAATGAAAGGTTTAGATATATTTAATAATAAATAATAAGAAATATGAAAATACTGAATATCTATCTACAATAAACATCAGAGTTTCAATCACAGGAAATATAAAAAAACAACACAGATGGAAAGACTCAGACAGATACAGAAAAACTACATTTTACTAATCTCACTATATTTTTCTAACTGACCAAAAATTTCCTGTTCCCTAGTTACTTACTAAAGCATGGCAAGATGAACATAGATGAATGTCTTGATAGGTACAAAAACAGAGAACACACCTCACATCTCTCACTAATATTCAAATACAATTTCAGTGCCGGCTACAGAATGACATCACACCTGGTCAACTGACTCTGTGGTTCCCACACTACTCTCTCACTAGAAACTGAGCTAGGATCTCGCACTGATGTGTCATAATACACACATAGAACTTTAGCTAAGGTTTATTACACCATCTGGAAACTGTAATACAATCAACACTTTCACCCTTCCTGTAGAAACTACCATACCATTCTCTGGCACCTCAGGGTAGCAATTAGTTCACCACTATGGACAATATAGCAGGATCCCAGCCCAGGATTCTAACAGACATTGCATCTATGGCTGCATTCAGACCTGTGAGATAAAATCATTATGACCTAAACCAAATAATTTAATTTCAGGCTATTTTTCTTAAGGTTAGCTAGGCTGAGCTTAACCTCTTCCCTTCCAGTATCCTCTGTTTAAATATATACATTTTATCAGTTACAACAATACAGTCTGACATTGATGTATATTTCTTTTCTGTTCAGCAGGACCTATTGTTGATGGATTTTTAACACAAGCAACTTTACAACTACATTTTTAACACAAACATCTGTACAAATCAGTTTGATATTCAAATGACATATAATTCTTTACAGAATTCCAATTGGCTATGCTGGCATATGTTACACATGCACTGCCCTACTCCCCTTGGCACAGCTAGCACTACCTCACATCATCACACAGTCCATAATGTTGGGTATTAAACATGTATTGAAAAAATAAAATCTTGAGTGAAGGCCATTACTGTTGATATGAACAGAATATCTTTCTGTAGGGTCTATATATTTAATCAGCGAATGCCACACCCCCCCCAACTTAAATATACCAACTCCGAGATCGCACTACAGTGACAAAAATGGCAAAGTAACAGAGGTGGAAAAGCAATTTCTTTCCCAGGGAAAGAAATCACTTATATGCCATTTCACTATTTTGCTGTTTTGTGCTTTCAAGTTCGATCAAGATGCATTAGAAGGATTGTGTCTTTGATTATATAATAGGAACACTTTCTATAGTACTCTCCTAACACTTGGCAAAGTCTGAACATGTTCAGACTTCGGAAAAATGCACAGTACTGCACAGTTAACAGTCATGGTTTTCTTACAAAGATATGAGAACTGCTTGCTATTTGGGACACATTTCTCTTTCTGTCTGTTTTATGTCTTTGTCTTTGTCAATCTGGCTCCCCCTGTCTCTCTGTGTCTCCTCCTCCTCTCTTCTCTCTGTTTTTATATATATGACTGTATCTGTTTCTGTCTCTCCCTCTGTCTCTCTGTGTTTTCTTCTCCTCCTTTCTTCTCCTTGTATGTGTGTCTGTCTGTCTCTCTCACTTTTGAGTTGGTTAATATGGTGTCAACATATAATGAACCCAAGCTGTACTGCACATGAGGCTTATTCTCTTTGTTTGAAATGCAGCTAAGTAATAAAAATAAAAACAAAACGGAAGCTACCAGGGAATAAATGCTCCTTGTATGAAAGCAAAAAAATATAACAAATCAACAAACAGCATAGGAGCAAGCCAAGGCTGAGAAAAACAGTCCACATCAATAAAAATGCACCAAATTCAAAATAGCAGGCTCCACAGGAATTCAAGAAACAGCGATTGAAAAAATAAGCAAATCGATTTATTCAGAAATAAAACTAGCAAGCGCTTTCACCCAACAGGGCTTCTTCAGACCAAATACATCTTTACTAATACAGCACAGCAATATATACACCTGTTGAACTAATCAGCACTATGACATCACATCCTGCTATTTTGAATTTGGTGCATTTTTATTGATGTGGACTGTTTTTCTCAGCCTTGGCTTGCTCCTGCGCTGTTCGTTGATTTGTCAAATAATAAAATTATTCATTTTAAGCTGCATCTAAGGCCAGGCCTGTACTTAAGAAGTCAAGGGCCCCAGTGAATAATTTACTTTAATACAGTTATCTTGTATGTTCAGGACACATACATACTTCCAGTACCTATCTATTCTTCTATACGTAAAAAAAACAGAAATGTCCCAATATACTGAAAAAAAAAAGTTTGCTTCTTTTTTCTTGCTGCGTTAAACAGACTAGGATGCTGAGGATTTTTAAACTATATTAAACAAAAACAGGACCATACTTTGTCTGGTCTGACTTAGTCATGATTAATGCATATGTTTAACACCTCTAGTCGTCTGTTTACAGATGTAGCAACTACAGAGATAGTAATTCATGACCACATCCTGAATACATTTCTGCTAACAGTGCTACAGATTTAAACAGTGCATGTTATCTGGAATACAAATGTATTACATGTTCAGTAATTTTTCAGATAATTTTAGCTTCTTATGTTGAGGGCCTCTTTACATCTGGTTCATGTTTCTCTGTTCTCTATTTCATTTTGGTGAAAGAGACTCAAGCCGGTCAAAGCTCTTGCAGGAAATTATCAGTGCTGGTAAATAACAGATGTGCTACTAAGACAGGCTGGCTTTGTTTTTGAAATAAGTCCTAGTGCACTATATTGTGGAATTTGTAGCTAGTCCCAGTGTACCATATATTAAAAACTCTTGTAATATGGAGAGCTTTGCAAAATCTGTAACTTTTCAACAGTGACCACTAATGAATAGTGTGATGCAGATAATTGTGGATATTGGTATATAGTTTATCACAACGCTGAAATATTCTCAAAGATATACACACATACACACACACACACACACACACACACACACACACACACACACACACACACACACACACACACACACACACACACACACACACACACACACACACACACACACACACACACACACACACAGACTGATATAGATAGATAGAAAGATAGATAGATAGATAGATAGATAGATAGATAGATAGATAGATGATAGATAGATAGATAGATAGATAGATAGATAGATAGATAGATAGATAGATAGATATAGGTATATAGATATAGATATTGCTCTGTCTAGATAGATATCTGTATATCTGTATATTTCTGTGTATGTGTGTACATAAAGATAGATATATAGATACATATACACCTAAATGTGTGTGTGTGTGTGTGTGTGTGTGTGTGTGTGTGTGTGTGTGTGTGTGTGTGTGTGTGTGTAGCTATACCTACACTGTACAATTAAAAAAGACACATTTCCGTTATATGCAAATATTATAAACTACAATAAGATGAACAGGATCAACATTTTCATGAAAAAAAAAATCAGAGGAGAAAATCATTAATCTTGTTAACTAGCTTCGGATACCACCATATTTCTTGGAAACAACAGAAATGGCCTTCTGTAGAACTTCTCTTGTAGCATAGGTTCATAGGTTCATAGGTTCATAGGTTCATACTAGGCTATCTGCCCTAGGGCATTTATAAGCCTAGCCAGAGTGTGTTTGGCTTTCGCCACCCATTTTAAAATAATTTTGCTATGCCCTTTTTCGAGGTTAGTATACTGTGCCTCTGTCTAACAGTGACACATCAGTGATACCCGGGGTAAACCTACGATCTCCCATCCACTCATCAAGATTCCTCTTGAAGAGAGTCAATGAGGGACTCTGCCTAACCTGGACTGGGATTTTATTCCAGAGTGAAGGGAGCCTCTGGGTTATGAATCTGTCCCTCCAGCATGTCCTATTTATTTCAGTGCAGAGGTTCAAGTCTCTAGCCAGAGCTCGATGGGATTTGGATTTTCTGAGGTGCAGCATGTCCATTAATTCCGGGTTGGACATGGCTTTATACGTCAGGCACAGATTGCCTCTGAGCAGGCGGTATGCCACTGAGAGAGTGCAAAAGCTTGCAAACTTAATTTCTTCAAAAGATCCAGAAATCAAATCTCACTAGCAAACAAAGTGCTTTTGTTATAAGCATTTTTCTGGCAATGGACCTTCTGATTTCAGTGCAATCTGCCCCTTGTGTTTATAATCAGGTGACAGGTGTGCTAGCAAGGGAGGAAGATGGGATAGGACCCGGAGTCCATAATTTAACTGTTTGAACTTTTTTGAAGACTCGCGGTACATTGTAGAGAGACTGTCTAGAAACATGCTACACCAGGACCTAGTGCCTTGTTTTGATCTTAGATTGAAGGACACCTGACTAGTATATGAAGGGATCCTGTTACCAGTAGTATACCCCAGGTATTGTCTCGACTTCTGATACTTCATGCAGCATGTGAACTTCCTTAACTCAGCTATACAGGTTAGCAGTACGTGAGATGGCTGAAAATAGGTCATGTCAGTCTGAGAAGGGTGCAGCTGCTTTCAGCACCGGCACACTAATTTTTCATTCCCAAGAGGCTGGACTACATTCAGCAGCAATGCAGATTTTCTTCTCACTCATGTTTAGAGGGTAGTGCATTGATCAAGAATAAATAACAAGCAAGCAACCAGACAGATGTTATGAATATGTCTCACCATATTAGAACTTGCAGCAGTAGACTGTGCTACTGAGGAGAAAGATAATATTGTGTGGTGCAACGAGGGATGAGGAGTTTAGCAGATGCCAACATCAATATTCTGAACTGTGTACTGTGTCCCTTTAAGAACTTTCAGAGAGCTGCTGACATTATATGACTTTAATTTGATGTTAAGCAATTATGTTTAAAAGGTTGTGGCTTCGAAGTGTGCTCTAAAAAGAAGCTGAATGATAAACAGAATTTTTACCTTTTTTAAATTGGTGACATACAGTAGATTGGTCATATTATAATTTGACGTTGTAATATTAAGGAGGTGTAATAGACTCCAGATTCATCAGACTGTTTGATGAACATCATTTTTTTCAGTTTTGTAAGATTCGTATTTAATGCTTGGCTTCCTGTGAAATGATTCACTGATAATATTTAATAGCCATGTTACTTAAGTGGTTTCGAAAAATATATATTGCGCTACATCATTATTTCAGTGCATATCCACTTCAACGCCATCACTGTGTCTCTAATCTTTAACCTTTTACTTTTCACATGATCCCTATTCTTCTACCTCCTACTACAATTAATCTCTTGAGAAAATACCCATTTCATCTACCATCCTTCAGCCACTACATCCCATTGAACTCTATATCCTACCAGCTTCTCTAACTATTCCCTAATCTATATACCACAGACATAAAACTATACTCAAAACTGAAAATTCTCCCCACTCTACTTAGTCCCTACTCTAACAACAATCCAACCTTAGCTGTATATTATCCTTCAAGAACAAAAAGAAAACAGGTACCCAATCCTCTTCTACCCTCAAATGTTACACTATCCCAATGTGAGGACATACACCACAACCCTGGCCCAAATTCTACTTCTCCTTTCCCCCCCCAACTCCTACAAATCACTAAATTTCACAACCATTAACCTCCAAAGCATCCAGAACAAAATACCTGATTTCCATTCCTGGATAGCGCATAACAAACTCAACATCATAGCCACCACTAAGACATGGCTAAAGCCTTATATTAAAGATACAGAATTCCTTCCTGCAGGCTACGCATGTCTTGGATCTGACCGACCATGTAAAAAAGGTGGAGTTGTCTGTCTGTTATATCCTAACTCCTTCTCCATAATACCTTACACTAAGCCAGTCCCACAATTTTCATCAGCTAAAATATTAATATCCTTCCTTAGAATGAACAATTGCAAAAGCATACAGTCCACCCGGCAACAACATTCCTATCTTAGAGGAAATACGTGCATGGGCATCAAACAATATAGGAAATGAAACTATCATTTTAGGAGGCATCAATATTAATTGGCTAGACTTCTCTCACCAAAGTCCTTCCACCAATATCAAACTATATACCTTCACACAACTAATCAGCGACATAACTAGACCAAACAAAAACAACAGAAGTGGCTCTATATTGGATTGGATTCTAGTCGCTGACCCAAATAAAATTGCATACACAGGAACACTCCCTGATAGCATAAGGGATCACTTTCCTTGCTTCATACTTCGAAAAAACACTCCTTCACTTATTAGGCATTACTACAAACATACTACAGACCTTTCCCATTTCTGCCCCATGACATTTAATGACTGCTTTTAATGTATCAGTTGGAACATATTGAAATCCCTTCCCCTAGATGACACTGTTAAATTCTTTAACTCAGCATTTCTCAAGATCTTAAACAACCAAGCACCACTCATTCTTTGGAGGGTGAAAATTAAACATGCCACCTGGCTCACACAACCCACCAAACACCTTCTGACTGCTAGGGATAAAGCTTGAAAACACTGGCAAAAAAGCAAAAACATCTCCGACCTGACAACATACAAACAGCTACGTAATCAAGTGAAGTGGCTAGTCATAAATGACAAAAAAGATCACTACCTTACACTACAAAACCACCATAAGCAAAACCCTAAAAAGTTCTGGAGCTCCATCAATTCCCTATTAAACCCAGGGTCAAACAACCCATGTCCAAACCCTGACAAAATACCCACAGAGATAGCTACACTCTTTAACTCTTACTTCATTAACACTATTGCCAATCGAACTGCTACCTTTCCTCCACATCCACCCTCTCTCCAAACCCATACTTCCCCATCCACCAACTTCTCTCTCTCACCTGTCCTAAACAACACAATCAAAAAAACTGCTTCAAAAACTCAAACCTTGCTCTAACACCCCAGACAACCTATCTGCCAAGTTCCTACAAATTGCTGCCAATTCCATAACCTTTCCAATCAGTATACTTATTAACACATCGATTCTGGAATCCTACATATCCACTATTTGGAAAAAGGCATACATTCTGACATTCATAAAGGTGGCAGTAATACAGAACTTCCAACCCATCACTATCCTCTCACGCATCTGTAAGATTCTAAAAAATGCATCCACACTCAACTTCTTCACTGTGTGCTTCACAACCACACCCTTTTTCCTACCCAGCACAGATTTTGACCAGGTCATAGCACTACTACAGTTCTCATATCCTTCTCTGACAAAGTCAAGCAGGCCTGATATGGCGGACAGATTGTCTCTTCTCTCTTTCTAGATCTCTCCAAGGCCTTCGATATGGTCTTTCACTCTCTCCTTAACACTAAATTGGTTGGCGTAGGCATCTCTCCCCCATTCCCAGAGTGGTTCTCAAATTACCTTTCTAACAGGCAGCAATATATGAAATGGCAAAATTCTTTTTCTCCTTTCCTGGATACAACAACAGGTGTTCCTCAAGTATCCATATTAGGGCCACTTTTGTTCAGCATCTTTATCAATAACTTCCACAGTTCTCTTACCCAAAGTACTGTGCTGCCAACTCACTATCAGACCTTCTCCTACTCACACAAGATGCCCTCACTACCACAGAATTATGGATGTACAATAACTATCTTGCTCTAAACCCAAATAAAACTAAAAATCTTCTTTTTCAACCCAAGAAATCCACTAAATTAAACAAGGAAATTTTCACCATCCAATCACAAAACAGAACTATAATTAAAGTAGTATCATATACTAAACTATTAGGCGTCATCATAGATGAAAATTTGACATTTGTCATGTACATTCAAAACAATATTTAAAAAAATACACCAAAAACTGTGCTCTCTTTATAGACATAAATACTTCCTCAACTACTCCGCTAAACTGTCTCTTGCCTCTTCCTTTCTTCTGCCATCGCTTCTTCATGGCGCACCTCTCCTGACCAATATTCAGGCCTCTCTAAAACACAAACTAGCCTCTAGCTACAATAATATCATGAAATTTGTTAACAAATGCTTCCTAAATGTAGTGAGACCTACCCTCACAGCTGGACAAATGCGCTACTCCTTTACTGTAGCTAAACTATGGAATAGTCTCCCATCTTCACTTAGGTTTATCAGTAGTATCCCTCTCTATAAGAAGTCACTGAAACAACATCTTGCCTCACTATGGCAATGCAACTACACCAAGGCTGTAGTTCTTATAACCTGAACCTCCTCTCCACCTGCCTCCTTCCTTCCTTCCCTGTCTCATTTCTGTCTTGCTCTATATATTCCAACACATTTATGCTATCAGCTTTGATTGACTTTCTTCTTCATTCTCTCACACAATACTCATATTTATTCTTTAACTACTCTTATAAACTGACCACTTCAAAATATACTGTCTTTAGCTTGTACTGTTTTTTTTGTAGTGAACCACTGTATGTTTTATGTACTGCACATTAGTCTAGATTGCTTTTGTATAGCTTCATAATTGGTTCTCAGAAGGTGGTACATTCTGGTTCTCCACATATGGCACTTTGTACTATGCTGTATATGCACATGGTCTGACAGGGTACTACTTGTATATTGATGAGATTGTACTAAATTTCTCCACTGCATGGTGCTGTATTGAATTTGTACTATGCTTCACATTTTTATGTTTATGTTTATTGTGTTTCACATAATACAGTATATATGTACTGTGTAATACTTATACTTTGAAAAATGGGTTCAGCTTGGCCCAGTGCATTATTCCGGTAAACAAATGTAAACAATTGTAAACAAATGTAAAGAAAGAAAGAAAGAATGCAAGAGATTCCAGTATTAACACAAATATAAGGCTACATCATTTAACTAAAAAGAGAGAACAATTCGGAGGAATAGGCAATATTATAAAATGGTGTTAGAAGGTATCAGTGAAAGATAAATGGATCTTCCATATGTTAGAGAATGTTATGCTGAACACCAGTAAGGTAACTGAGTGTTCAGGTATCAGATTCATTGAGTATGGTCCTAATTCATCAAAGTAAATAGTATTTGAAGTTGCTGCTCATGTGATCAAAAGTTGCTATCAGGAAGTGTTGACTGACGGTTATTATGCTTCTTTGACAAAAGTGTAGTTATTTAAATGTTGGAGGTTTATAGGTAGAATTTGTGAAGTGTATTTCTTGGTTTGTTTACTTGTATTTCAGTGTTTTGCTGCCAGTTGCTTTACTACTAATTTAGACTGTGCAGTTGTGTTGCTGGCTGTTGATGTAAAGTGCCAGCTTTCATATGTGCAAGATTGTTGATGAGCAGAGATAGGAAATATCCCCTTTCACCACTTTTGCCCCATCAGAGAGTTGGTAAAAATAACTAAGCACAGATTTTGGAACTGTTGTATTTGTTGGTGAGTGTTTTTGCGTGTTGCTGTTCAATTGAAGCTGCTATGTGTTGGATAAGCATGGTAGTGTGCGAGTGGTTGGATGTCTCTATCTTGAGTTGCAGTCATTGTTACTGTAGATGAATCAGTACATACATTTTATGTTATTCATTATATCCTATGTTATGAATGTCATTTAATAGTCAATATTCCAAATGGGTGAATGTAGGTCCTGGTAGAGAAAGACAGAAAACTGACTGAATCTCTTACAGTAGCCACATCCTTTTCCACCTGCTAACCACATATTTTAGAAAACATGGGAAGCCAAAAATCACGGCACTGGGACGGGCTAGTAAAAACATGACTTTTAATACTTATTTCTCATTTAAAACCCATAAACAATAAGCAATTTTGTCCATTAAATAACAAACATCCTCAAATTAAAATAAACAGTCTAAATAATCATTTTAATAAACTTTAAGAAAAAAAATTGGTCAACACAAACAACAAGACATTCTTAGTGATTCGATGAACATAGGCACCGGAAGCTGGTAAAGACTGGGGAGCGGTGGGTGACAGGGGCACTTAGTGAACTAAAAATGGTAATTGTTTTAGGGTCTATATTAGAACACCGAACATTCAAAATATCGAGTGTTCTAATATCGACCCGCTGAAAATATCAAAGAAACAGAAAACAGAATTTTTTCCTAGGGAAAGAATTCGGTTGTCCGTTTCTATTGCTTCGGTATTTTCAGCACTCTGGTGGAAAGTTACGGGTCAGATTCAGGTAAGTGTGCGATTGTGTGGATGTGAGGGTTAGGGCAGGTTAGGTGAGTTAGGGTTAGGGTGCGGGTCAGGTAAGTGTGCGATTTTGTGGACGTGAGGGTTAGGGCACGGGTGAGGTGACTGTGCGATAGTGACGGACGTTAGGGTTAGGGTTTGGGTTAAGGTAAGTGGAGAGTTAGTGGTGTATGTATAGTTTAGTGTAGGGTTAGGTGTAAGAGTTTAGGTGTATGTGTGTGGATTGCTGTTTGTTTGGTGTGCTTGTGTTGTGTGTATGTATTTTGGAACAGTGAATTTTTTTTCCTAGGAAAAAATTTGCTGTTCTGAATGTTCAATGTTTTGAATTTTTGATTGATAGGGTTCGATATTAAAACACTCAACATTTTGAATGTTCAGTGTTCTAATTTAGACCCTTTTTTATAACTACTTGCTACCACAACATAGGTTCACTTGGAGGACATTTTAAGCTTAGCCAATTCCCTTTTGGTACTTGAATTAAAATTTTCTGATTGGTCTTAGCTATCCCCATGGCTGATAATTGTATATTAGCCCTAGTGAGAACAATTGTGATCATACCATAGATATTTTGAGGGGGCCATGTAAGGGATGCAGCATTTAGGAACTGCCTCTATCCATTAGTGGCATGAGGGGAAATCCTGGAGTACATTTTCTATTACCCATCCTTAGATCTAAGTTGCATTTGAATATGGACGGATGAGCTTTGCTTTATTTTTATGGATAGTCTGTTGCAGAACAGTGGTAGCCTCTGTGATATATATCCATCTCTCCACAACATTCAGTTTAGATACCTGGACTGAGTATTTCTGATGCCATTTGACTCGCTGATGTTCAGTAGGTTCATCTGTATTATGTCGGAGGATGCTTTGTATGCCAGACATGTCACCTCTAAGCACTCTGTAGGATACTGAATATAGTAATAAATCTTTGAGGTGGTCCATGCAAGACCTATTGTTTAGGACTTGTATCCTTTTAGTAAGGTATCTCCAAAGGTATTCCAATTGTTGCATGGGGTTGGACAGATACATGCCAAAGTGGGCATTATACAAAATGATTGACATAATGAAAGTTTTGTAAAGGGGGACAACAACATCTCTAGATCTAGTCACAATCAATTTGTTTATAAGCTGTGCAATATAGAAAGGCTTTCTTATGACTCTGGGCACATGTTCGTCAAAAGTTAGGTCACTGTACACACAAATTCCCAAATGCCAAACAATTGGATCAGTTCTCAGAGGGCATTGTCATGATTTTGACACCAGTTATTTGGGACAAACCTTCCTGCATGATTGTTAAGTCATTTGGGGATTCAATAACTTCTCCTAGCTTGCAGTCATCTCAGACTTAGCTGGCCAAAGCTCTTTGGCATTGCCTTTTACTTTTGAGATGTATATGCCAAACAGAACAAGTCTCAGCACCGAACCCTGGGGGGCTCCATTGGTGACTGGTCTCTTCCCCTGTTTTGATCTCCTGCATCCTGTAAGCCAAGATGGCAATGCAGCTGGTGATCTAAGTGTTTGGTCCTACATTATTCATCTTTTCTACTACACCTGAGTAGGAGATTGTGTCAAAAGGCTTGGCCAGGTCAAGGTAATGTGGTGTGAACTGGTTTACCTTCATCCATTGCTAGGTAACAAGAGTAAAGCTTAAACTTTGCCCATGATTTTGTGCTTTTCACACTTTCCTCTGGGCTGTTTTCAAACACATTTTTAGGGCCATGCATACATGTATGCATTCCTTGATTCACCTTCCTGATTGTATTAAATGATATTCCTTGTATAATACAGCACACTTGTTAGACTTGAGTTAGAGCACATTTTATATGTATTGTTTAAACTTTTTTCCAGTAGGCAATGAAACAAAAATGCATTAACCAATAATGACAAAACTGCCCCATTCAGAACATCTCCATCATAAAGGTCTACTTCCACACACAACTGCATTTTAAATTTATTGTTTGAACATTTTTCCAGTAGGCAATGAAGCAGAATGCATGCACCAATAATGACAAAACTGCCCTATTCAGAACATTTCCATGATAACAGTCTACTTCTACACACAATATATAAATACAGAATCACAGTAGAGTGTAAGCCATAGGCATGTTGCACAGCTTCTTGAACTTATTTTCAATTGGGGGAGGCAAAAGGCCAAAAACCAGGGACACATTTTAAACATTGCTTGTATAATTTTGGAAAGTTGCTTGCATAAAATGTTGTGTTACCACCATGCATTACACTACCAAGTCTTGAATCCAGAACTCCATACACTACAGTCAGAGTGACATACCACTAAGCTAAACTAGCAGTTTCTTGAAGGACAGGAAAACAAACTTAAATGGCTATCATATAATTTAGTGAATTCAGTTCTCACTTCTCACCATAGCTCTCAACCTCTTAGCACAAAAATACAGAACAAAGCCAATAATGGGGGAATACAGCCCCAAAATAGGGACACATTTCAAATACTGATTTTATAACCTTAGAAAATTGCTAGAATAAAAGGTTTTGTTTTCCTACTGAGACATACATTCACAAGTGATGGTGGCTAGGGACCTTAGGCTCTTTTTACCTGTACCCAAGATACAAGGTTTGAGCCTGAGTACCTCTAGCCACCTGATGTATTCAGTTGGGGGCATTTTCACACACACACACACACACAAACAATACCACTACATACTTCATACATGACTCCTCACTGCACATTTCTGTGTATTTCTATGATGTACTCCTAGCACTATCATCATTCAATCTTCTCTCTGTATCATGCTACAAATAGTTTTGGCAATACATCTTTGGTCTCTTTTAAACAGCACAACATGACTTGTCCAACACTTTCATGCTACATTTTCTTCAGGAAAAAAAAATAACAGTTCACTTCTCATACAAAATAATTTAAATAATGCACCAGATTTCACCCCTTCCCCCAAAATAACTTTGCATGTGTGCGTGTCTGTGTATGCATGTGTGTGTGCATGTGTCTGTGTGTGTGTGTGTGTGTGTGTGTGTGTGTGTGTGTGTGTGTGTGTGTGTGTGTGTGTGTGTGTGTGTGTGTGTGTGTGTGTGTGTAATAATGTTAGGGACAGCTTCCATGATGGTCATACAGTGCTAATTCCTACTTTCCTATTTACAACTAATTCTCAGACAGATCCATACCATTCACTTATTTCCTCCCGCACATACCTAACAAAAACTCCACTACCCATACACATACTGCTGCTATTCAAAACAATAAGAAAAACAGCAGTGCACCACTGTCAGCCAACAGTGACAACTATAAGTATGACTACAGAGTGAAAGTAATGCAGTTTAAAAATATAGATCTATATTTCATTCAGTAATCATCAGCAAAAGAACTTCATTACATCTTAACAGAACTCATTCTATTCATGATTTCCTAATTGCCTTTCACTGTAGGATGGAGGAGGTGGAGGCCACATCGCCTCATCAACATCTCTGTCATTTGAGCTAACTACTGACCTCAAATAAGGACTGTCCTTGTAAGGATACAGAACTATAATTTCACAAGTTAAACCAACAACTTGGGCTTCACTGCTGTCATTACAAAAATATACTTCAGTCCTCAGAATCATTTTCATACAATGAAAGACAGCTTTAGTGGGATTTATTACATGACATCAAAGGTCAGAGGGCATTCTACAGAGAATAACATAGGGGCAGAACATAGCACAGTGAAAAATAACATAAAAAAGATTAAATGAGCATGGACAATGACACAGTTGTGGCAAAAACACATGAGACATTTCAGCAATAAAACAACCATAACAACCATAACAGAAAGATTAGCAACAAATTACTTAAAATAGGCATATGGTACCTAGAATGTCTTTCTGGGTTGCTCTTTTGACTATTAGCCATTTGAGGGGTTGTGCTCATACTCCTTCAATAACCTGAGATCTGAGGAAAATTATCTTTGTAAAATATATTGAGTTAAATTGCAGGTGCTGCCAAATTCTAAACTTATTCATTTTGAAATATTCTTTACAATATTGAAACTGAATTAGACCTCAACATTTTAAGTTGTAGAGATCACGGCAGAAAAAAAAAATCCTTAACCCATCCAGTTCTGGGGAACAAAAAGGTTTATTGTCAATCATAATCAGTGTCATTCCAAATCATATTACATGTACAATGAAAGGGTGTCATTCTTCTACCTTGCAAAGTTGGAAAGTTAAATCCCACCACTTTTCGGCTTCCAAAGTTAAATCCTAGCAGGAAATACGTGCTCCGAGCTAAATAGCACCTTCGGCAGCATTCGACATGAAATCCTTCTTCAGCAACAGCTAAAACTGCCCATTCCCACTCACATTCAAAACCAAACCAGCCGAAAACCTGGAAATATGTGCACCGAGCTGAAGTCATCGCGTGCGCGATGACATCAGCTGCTAATGTGCGAAAACGGCAAAATTCAAAAATAAAGAGACAAAAATAAAAATAACTAGAACTGGACAGTTGGGAGGTGATCTGCAAATGTGGGGGGCTCCCCTCCCCCCACGCTCTATGGTTCCGGCTCCCATGTCGATGAATCCCAGAATTTCAACTAGTAAAAATGGCAGTAGCTACCCATACATGTCCAATAACGTTTTCCTCTTAACACTAACGTGAACCTATGACATATTCATATTCAAAACAACTCTCACCTTCTCTATTTGGTTAAAGCAAAACATTTTCCTCCAATAACACACATAAAATAGTATTTTAATTATTGAGAAATTCTTCCGTTCCTTGGTGGAACAAAAAAACACTTATTCACCATTGGTCCCCCTATTCACTAATAAACCCATAATTGCTTTTACCCTTTTCCTCCTGTCATCATCTATCTTAGACCAGTTTCACCATCATAAACAAAATAAGATGTTAGCCACAATACATTACATTAAAAATAAATAATCACTTTAAATATATTAAACAAACTATAAAAAACTTCAGTGGCTTGTGCCTTATTTTGTTGTTCAAGAGCTTTAAGCTTTAATAAACAAGAAATAGAAGAGAGCTCATTAATACCTGGCCACACCCCACATTCAAGTGAATTTGCCAAATAAGTTCCTTCAGTTCTAACTGTAAAGCTTGCGGACCACCCCCTGCAGTTTGGGTATACTGACTCTATAGCCATATAAGTAAAAGAATGCCCCGGCTATTCATTTATGTGTTTTGCTAGTGCACTACTCAAGTTCTTTTTCTTGATATTATATTCATGTTCGTAAAGCCTAACTCTCAATTTTCAATCAATTTTGCCCATGTAGAAACTGGGATAATTTGTGTACCTAGCACATGTCCGGTAAGCAGTGAGCAGGAAAAAAAAAAAAAGAAGACAGAGAGAAAGAAAGAAAGAAACAAAACTAACACAGCACAGGTACCGCCGCAATAGCAGTTATAATGAACAGTGTGTGTTTGTTTGTATGTATGTATGTGTGTGTGTGTGTGTGTGTGTGTGTGTGTGTGTGTGTGTGTGTGTGTGTGTATGTGTGTGTGTGTGTGTGTGTGTTGCCTCGTAAGTGACAGCAATTAGCTGCAATACATTATGAGGGATATTATTTTTGTATTAACTAATTAATTCATTCATGTAATAGATCTTAATTAGACATCTGAGTATGTGTGTGTGAGCATTAACAAATACTTCATTTATGTTTTGAATGTAACATACTTCCTCCAACTAGGCTGGGCAAGCAGAAGGTTACTGTTAGTTGCCTGTCGGGAACCAGAATCTGCCACATAACGCAAGTACTCAGGTCACTCCAGAACAAGTACAAATATGACTCTGTCATTGTTCATGTTGGTATGAATGACCTGAGACGTACCTCCCTGGACTACATGAAAAGAGATACGGAAGAGCACTCTGATCATGCAGCCCAGGCTGGTATGACCCTGACCCTGAGTAGCATCCTGCCCCCACCAAGAATGATACCTCAGTATAAAGAAAAAATTATCAATTTCAACAATTGGCTAAGCTTCTGGTGTCATTCAAAGGGGATCCAGTGTCTGTCAGCCTGGGACGACATGCTCGACAAGCCACGTTGCTTCACAAGAGATGGCTTGCACCTGTCACCCCTAGGCTTTCGAATACTGGCCAAGGCTCTTGCTGCCTCCATAGTGCCTTTTTTAGGCAAGTCTCAAAAGTCAAACCTACCTCTGTAAACAGCACAATTAACAAAAAACTGAGGGTTATGCTACTCAACGCCAGGAGTTTAAATCTCAAAATTCACATGCTCGAAGCACTCCTCAGTATGGAGAATGTCGACATCTGTGCAGTAACTGAAACCTGGTTCAAGGCTCCAGAGAGCACCCCAGCACTACTGGGCTACAACTCATACCACACCTTTTGGCCACAGAATACAGACCGAAACACAAAAGGAGGGGATGTATCCATATTCATCAAGGATACCTACACCTCCAGGTTAGTGGTGCAGCATGATACCTCTGAGATCATCCATGCGCAACTAACACTGGCCAAATCTGCAATGCAAATTGTGGCCTGCTACAGATCACCCTCCATGACACACCTTTCTGGAGACACTGGAAAATATGATGGTCCTACCGAACACCCTAATATTGGGCGATTTCAATTACCCTACCAATCATTGGAAAAACTACTTGAGTACAAATTCCCAGGTCCAGCACTTCCTGGAATTCATCAACTCAAATGCTCTGGATCAGATGATAAACTCCCCTACCAGAGGTGAAAACATATTGGACCTGGTCATCACCAACATGGGCGACAGGTGTTCCACACCGGAGGTCAACCCATCACTGGTTAGATCAGACCATAAACTAATCACTCTGGTTGTCCACACCCCAACACCACTCCAACTAAGGAAACTACAGTAAAAAAATTTTCTAAAGCAAACTTCACCTTACTTAAGACAGAGGTGGTACGTTTCACAGCCCCCACGCTAAAGGATCATGCTGCCCAAGATGCAGAAACATTTACAAATGCACTCTATGAGCACCTACAAGGATGCATGGATTGTGCCATCCCTAGCAAAACCAAGACTCACTCCTCTAAGAGAAGGAAACCAGTTTGGTGGACCCCTGCAATAAATAGGCTATACAATAGAAGGAGGAAACTAGTTCAGTAAAAAGCAAATCCCATGAAGGAAAGACATCCCTGATCAGTATCAGTAAGAAACTAAGGTCCCTCATGAAATCATCAAAGGCTAACTTCGAAAGAAAAATAGCCAAGGATTCAAAAGATAACCACAAAGCCTTCTTTATCTATGTTAAGAATCTAAGTGGCAACTCGGAGATATGCACTGAACTAGTGCAAAATAGCACAAAATATACTGAACCTACTGATATTTTCAACATCCTGGCAGATAGATTCAGTGCAAACTTCACCCCCCTCTCACCTCCAAAAGGGCCCACAACAATACTGGAAAAGTGTAGTGTCCCAAAAATCACAGATGTACAGGTGAAAACAGCCCTTTCAAAAGCCAAAAATACAGCATCAATGGGACCATATGGAGTCCCAGGCTGCGTCTTGCACGAACTGCAGAAGGAACTAACCCCCCACCTAAACACACTGTTCATCCTCAGCCTCTCCACAGGCTACATGCCCATAGAATGGCACACAGCAATGGTTATTCCTCTCCACAAAGGAGGGGTCACAACTGATCCTGGTAACTATCACCCCATAAGCCTGACTAGCCTGGTCTGCAAGGCTATGGAGGGCATCATCATGGAACTTATAAACAAAGACATTGGGAACCTCCAAACACTTGACCCGACCCAGTTCGGCTTTGTTAAGGGCAGATCATGCCTACTAAACCTGGTTGACTTCTTTGAGAAAGTCACCAAGGCCATCAACGAGGGAAAGGTGGTTCACACAGCCTACCTTGACCTCGCCAAGGCTTTCAACACCATTCCCCACTCGGGTATTACAGAAAAACTCACCAGCCTGAACATAAACCCCTACATCATGAGATGGGTTGCCAATTGGCTTACAGACAGAACTCACACGGTAAGAATAGCGGACTCCAGGTCCAACTCTAAACCAGTCACAAGTGGTGTCCCACAAGGCTCGGTCCTGGGACCCCTACTGTTTGGCATATACTTCTCAGAAGTACAGGCAAACACAGGAGGACTATGGCTAACCAAGTTCGCCGATGACTGCAAACTGGGAGCCATAATTGACTCTCCGGCTGACATGGACATCCTCCAAAAGGGCCTTACTGAGACGGACACCTGGTGTCAAAGTCCTGGTCTCAAGCTAAATGCCAAAAAATAAATAATCATCCCATTTGGGTAAAACAAAACACCCATGAATTACCCATGAATTACCACATAGGTGGCAGCTCCCTTAATACAGAAGAGGTAATAAGAGATCTGGGGACCCAGGTAGATAGTAATCTCTCCTTTGACAATCATATTGCCAAAGTAGTTAGGAAATCCTTCTATGTGGCCCAACTAATTACTAAAGGGTTCGCCCCTCTACTCGTCACTCATTAGACCCATCATAGAGTACAATGCCCAATTTGGGATGTACCTCACAAGACACTTCCAACAGCTGGAAAGACCACAAAAGTACCTCACCAAGAGGATTACTAGCCTCAAACATATGTCCTATGCAGCCCGACTGAAAAAACTCCGGCTGTACTCAGTGGCATATCACTTACTCAGAGGTGATCTCTGCTTGACTTACAAAGCCATGTCCAACTCAGAATTGATGGACATGCTCCACCTAAAGAAATCCAAGTCACTGTGAGCCACGTGCTCTAGTGAGTTAAACCTCACCACAACAATAAATAGAACATGCTGGAGGGATAGATTCCTGTCACAGAGACTCTCCATGCTTTGGAACAAAATTCCAAATTACATCAGGCAGAGCCCCTCACTAACTCTCTTCAAGAGAAACCTTGACAAATGGATGGGTAACAGAAAATACAATACACCCCTGAGATTACTTCATTGGCTCTGCTTGACAGAGGATAAGTTAATTAATCAATGGGGCGGCGAAAGCCGACAAACACTGGCTAGGCTTATAAATGCCCTCGGGCAAATAGCCTAGTACCTACCTATGAACCTATGAACTGCAATTACATATCCTACTTCAAATAGGAAAGGGGTCCACTATGAAAAAGCATGTTTTGATTAACCAACAAGTGATTATTTTAACTTAAAATATTTAAAACCAAAGGTGAGTATTAGTCAAAACACCAAAACCCCTATTGTAGCAAAACACACACACAATTTCTTTGCTCTCCTGCACCCTTGACATGAGGGAGGGAGGCAGGGTAATCCTTGCATACCCAGATTGCATATATGCAAACTATATATATCTATCTATGTATGTATGTATATATATATATTTATAATATATATATATATATATATATATATATATATATATATATATGTGTGTGTGTGTGTGTGTGTGTGTTCCAAGATTCCAAAATCTCAGAGTAGAAGGAGAAAGCATGAATAATGTGCATGACAGGATTATAGACAACTTTTAGCTTTGACTTTCTGAGCACTGACCAAATGTCCAATGACAAAGAGTAGGGCTGTCATTTGAAATATTAGGTGAGGGAATTATTTTGCATTAACAATAATATATATCTATATCTATAGTTATATCTATATCTATACGAGTATGTGTCACTAAATAAAAACTTCAAAAAAATTGAAGTTATTGAGTGATTGAGCAAAAAAGCTCAAAATTTAAATAACCTAATTAAAAAAAAAAACTACATGAACATTTTTGCAGGAATTCAAGCTCCTATGCATACCCCCACCCTCCCTGCTAATAGATGCTAACTCTGAGACTGCACTACAATGAAAGGGTAAATTCTCTAATTTCTCACAGAAAAAAGCTGATATATGGGATCAGCTGATTTTTGCCCATGCATACAGGCCTTTTTCTCTGTTTAGCAAATTAAACTTTCAACCACAGGTATTAAATCTCTCTCTCTCTCTCTCTCTCTTTCTTTATGTGTGTGTGTGTATATATTAATTAATGATTAAACAAATTCAAAGCAACTTAACAGATAGCTTATTTTCTAAATGCAATAATTCCCCCTTCAGTGAGCATTATGCTGAACTGACAGACCTGTATGGGGTGGGGCGGTCCTCACCTTGTAGTGTTGCAGCTTACAGTTAAGGGAAAGTGAAATAAGATCTCTGACCACTAAAAGTAGAGGTAGTGTGGGTAGAGGTATAGCTAGGAGGGGGGAGGCACCAGCCTCTCTGGGTGCATGATGTCAGGGGGGCATGATCCTCACTACCAGCATTTACTTTCTGATCTGAATGTAGGTACTACTTCAATACTCCATGTCTGGTCCAGTGCAAATGCACTTTCTTTAGCAATTGTAGCAAGCCACTTGTTACATTTGTTCATAGGTTCATAGGTAGGTACTAGGCTATTGGTCCTAGGGCCTATATAAGCCTAGTCAAACGATACTCTGGCTTTTGCCACCCAAGAAAATTATTTTCCTGTGCCCCTGTCAAGCAGAGCCACAGAAGTGATCCCTGGGGTGAATTTCCTATCTCCCATCCAATCATCAAGATTTTTCTTGAAGAGTGCTAATGAGGAGCTTTGTTTGATACAGATAAGTAGTTTGTTCCAGAGTATGGGAAGTCTCTGGGACAGGAATCTATCCCTCCAGCATGTTCTGTTTATTGTGGTGACAAGGCTGAGTGTAGCTCGGAGGGACTGGGATTTCTTTAAGTGGAGCATGTCCAACAGCTCTGGGTTTGACATAGCTTTGTATGTTAGGCAGAGATCACCTCTGAGTAGGCGATATGCGACGGAGTAAAGCTGGAGTTTTTTGAGACAGTCTGTGTAGGGCATCTGTTTGAGGCCAGTAGTCCTCTTTGTGAGGTATTTCTGTGGCCTTTCCAGTTGTTGTAGATGTCTTGTGAGGTACATACCAAAGTGGGCATTGTACTCTATAATGGGTCTAATGAGTGATGAGTAGAGGGGAGCAATTACCTCTTTTTTCCTGGATGAAAAACCTTTTGTGATGAGGTGTGTCACGTAGAAGGATTTTCTGACTACTGTGGCGATGTGATTGTCAAAGGAGAGACTACTGTCCACCTGTGTCTGAAGGTCTCTTATCACACTTTCAGTGTTAAGTAGACTATCACTTATGTGGTAGTTCATGGGTGTAGAGTTTTTAACAAAAGGGATGGCAATGCACTTTTTGGCATTGAGCTTGAGGCCATGGCTTTGACACCAGGCATCTGTCTCAGTGAGGCCCTTTTGTAGGATGCCCATATCATTAGGAGTTTTATTTATGGCTCCTAGTTTGCAGTCATCTGTGAACTTTGTTAGCCAAAGACCTTCTGTGTTAGCCTGTACTTCAGAGAAGTAGTTACCAAACAGGAGAGGACCTAGGAAAGAACCCAGTGGTACTCCACTTGCCACTGGTCTGAAGTTGGATTAAGAGTCTGCTAATTTCACAGTGTGGGTTCTGTCAGTGAGCCAGTTGGCAACCCATCTTGTGACATAGAGATTTATACCTAGTTTAGTGAGTTTATCTATAATTCCAGAGTGAAGAATGGTGTCAAAAGCCTTGGCGAGATCTAGATAGGCTGTATGAACCACCTTACCCTCATCTATGGCTTTGGTGACCACTTCAAAGAAGTCTATCAGGTTTAGGAGACATGATCTGCCTTTTACAAACCCAAACTGGGTAGGGTCCAGAGTTTGAGATTACCAATGTCATTGTTTATAAGTTCCATGATGATACGTTCCATAGCCTTGCAGACCAGGCTCGTCAGGCTAATGGGGCGGTAGTTCCTGGGGTCCGTGGTGGCTGCCCCTCTGTGGAGTGGGATAACCATTGCTGTGTGCCATTTAGTGGGCACAAAGCCTGAGGTGAGGCTATGATTGAACATGGTACTTAGGTGTGGTGCCAGTTCATTCTGTAGTTCATG
The DNA here is from genome assembly GCF_019279795.1 of Protopterus annectens. NCBI lineage: Eukaryota > Metazoa > Chordata > Ceratodontiformes > Protopteridae > Protopterus > Protopterus annectens. Next base: position 80,648,146 of record NC_056736.1, on the reverse strand, counting down.
TAGAACGCAGTCTGGAATGTTGTCAGGTCCCAAGGATGCTGTGTTCTTGGCTTTGGAGGGTGTGTTTTTTACCTGTGCAGCCATGATTACAAGAACTTTGTATTCTTCTGTTATAGAGATGGGCCTTTAGGGGGTGAGAGAGGGGTAAAGTTAGCATGGAACCTATCTGCCAGGATGTTGGCAGTATCAGTTGGTTCTGTATATTTAGTGCCATTGTGCTGTAACTCAGAGCAGATCTGAGTGTTACCATTGAGATTCTTGACATAGCTATAGAATGCTTTGTGGTTGTCTTTAGAATCAGTAGCAATTTTGTTCTTGTAAATAGCTTTGGAGGATTTTATGAGGGATCTCAGCTTCTTACTGAGGCTGACCACGGAGTTCCTCCAATCATGGGATTTTACTCTTTTTTTGCAACAGCTTCTTTCTTCTGTTGTTGAGTTTGTTTATGGCAGGGGACCACCAGATTGGCTTCCTTTTTTTGGAGGATAGCATCTTGGTTCTGTTAGGGATTGCACAATCCATGCACTCATGTAAATGCTTATAAAGTGCATTTGTATAGGATTCAGCAGTCGTACCTCTATTGTCCGTCATCATGGCTGTCATGAAGTTTGTCACTACTGTCTTATGAAGCGTGAAGTTGGCTTTGGAGAAATTTTTTATGGCGGTTTCCCTAATGGGGGGTGGGGTTGGGATGTGGCTGTCTAATGTGATTAGCTTGTGGTCAGATCTGACCAACGAGGAATTGACCTCTGGTATGGAACACTGGTTGCCCATGTTGGTAATGACCAGGTCTAGGATATTGCTGCCCCTGGTGGGGTGTGGATAAGTTGATCAAAGACGTTGGAATTTATGAACTCCAGAAAACATTGAGCACAAGTGTTGGTACAGGAGTAGTTTTCCCAGTTAATGGTGGGGGAGTTGAAATCACCCATTATTAGGGTGTTAGGTTGTACCCTAATATTTTCCAGTGTATCAAGAAATGAGGAGTGGGAATCCTGGGGCTTGGTGGGGGATCTGTAGCAAGCTACAATTTGGATTGTGGTCTTGCCGGGAGTTAGTTGCACTTGGATAATCTCGGATGCATTATGCTGAGCAACTAGCCTGGAGGTGTGGATACCCTTAATGAATATGGACACGCCTCCGCCTTTAGTGTTTCGGTCCAGGTTAGGTAGCCGAAAGGTGTTGTATGAATTATAGCCTGGTAATGCAGGGGTGCTCTCTGGAGCCTTGAACCAGGTCTCTGTCACTGCACAGATGTTGAGGTTCTTCATTTTAAGGAGTGCCTTGAGTGAGGGCATTTTGAGGTTTAGACTTCTAGCATTAAGTAGCATTACCCTCAGATTTTGCTTGTTTGTACCTGTTATGGTGGTGAATTTGTCATTTGAACTTTGCCTAAAAAAGGCATTATAGGGGTGGCAAGAGCCTTAGCCAGTATCCGGAATCCCAAGGGTGACAGGTGTAGGCCATCTCTGGCAAAGTATCTTGGTTTTTCGATCATGTCATCCCAGTCAGACAGATACTGGATCCCCTTAGAATGACACCAGAAGCTTAGCAAATTGTTGAAGTCAATCATTTCATCCTTGTACAGTGGTATCATTCTGGGTGATGGCAGGATGCTACTCAGGGCTAGGGTCTTATCTGCCTGGGCTACAGGATTGGACAGCTCCTCCATGTCTCTTTTCATGTAATCCAGGAAGGTACATCACAGGTCATTCACACCAACATGGACAATGACAGAGTCATATTTGTACTTGTTGTGGAGTGACCTGAGTGCGTGCATTATGGGGCGGATCCTGGCACCTGACAGAGCTAACAGTAACTTTCTCCTTGTTTAGTCTGGTGAGTGGAACATCAGTGTGCCTGATTATAGAGTCACCTATGACTAGAGTGTTGGGTACGTTGTTATGCCTTATGGGCTATGGTTTGTGGCACACTGAGTTTGAGGGCTATGTGTCATTTGGGTTGTGTTGGGGGGAGGAAGTTGCTACTGTTTCTGCTTTGGAGGTCTCTGTAGCTTGAGCAGATTTTTATTGAGAGCCTCCATGAATGTAGGTGTGTGTTTTGTGTTGATATGTGTGTGTGTTTTGGTGGTGTAGGTTTTGAGGGACTATGTGATGAGTGTGGTGTGGTGCAAGTGTTTACCTTCTCCTCTTGACTGTCTAATCAAATCTTGGATGAAGAGAGCTTTGCTTCCAGTTTGACTATATAAATGCATCTCTCACAGGTTGTAGTCTTGGGTGGTAGGAGGAGAGGACTGTCTGTGCGCATGAGGCAATTGCTGCATTGCCCCAAGATGCCCAGATTCATCAGGTAGACAGGAGAAAACACCGGGAGCTGGCCCTTAGACATGCCTGGATAGGTGCTCATTTATTAAGTACTAAAACTGTTTTCCTCTACACAAGTGAGTAAAGTTGAGTGCTGTAGTAATTTGTAGCTTATTTAGTGCTTACAATGAGTTCCGAACAAGTGCTGAGCTAAAAGAAACAGATTTGAGTGCTGAAACTAGAAAACTGGCTAGTTCTAAGAAACAAAATTAAGCTAGAATGCTTCCTTCCAACACAGAAAGTCTTGGTGGCTCTGAAGCTTACAAACAGTCCTGGATACAGCAAATCTGTATCTGGACTAGATAACTTACAGGAAAGGCAGGAAAGAAACTTAGACATTTTTTTTTTGTAAAGTAGAAAAAGGGAAAAGAGGAGCAGAAACTAACTAGGTTGGCCTTCTCAAATGTTCTCCCTGGATTAGGTAAAATGAGGTAATGACACTAGCCTGGGAGGAGTATCTCAGATCAAATTTACAGCAGGGGCGGGCAACTGCGAAGCCACCAAGTATAAAAACAGGATACCAAACAAGCTAGAAAAGTATTGTAGGCAATAAAACTCCTGTAAATAACTTGTAAAAATAAGAAAAAAACAGGATACTTAACGTTATATATCACAGATTAGTTGGCTTGGAGCCCTTCCTCGATTAGCTCAGTGTGAAATGGCAGAAACACTCACAAGTAAACTTCTTAAGTAACAAAGTTGAAACCTGAAACAACTTTAAAAGAAAGCTTGAAAGAACCAATGAGGTGCTGACTCCAAGCCGTAGTCCAGGAAACCCCAATCAGCCAATGACCAAAAACAATTCACTCTCACTGAAATGCTATACTGGATTTTGACTATACTACAATGGCCTGGAACACGTGTTCAGAGACACAGCCTCTACTAACAAACAACTAGGCCCAAAACACAAGCCTGAATATGGACAATGCTACACTACCCACACTACTTAGGTAGACAAAAAACTGCAGATATGTTTAAACAGATAAAGGAGCAAGGAGACTCTAGAGAATGCTTTTAACTGCAAACAAGTTAAATGATACACTCCTTAGCAGAAAATCAGAACCAACAAATCAAACCAGATGCTTAACAATTGTAAAAAAAATTCTAGTTAATACCTCACACACAGTGAAACTAGCTAAAAAAGAATATGCAGACAATAAAACTCCTATAAATAACTCAGAAAAATAAGCAAAAAAACAGGATGCTTAATGTTATATATAACAGATTAGTTGGCTCAGAGCCCTTCCTCCGATTAGCTCAGTGTGAAATGGCAGAAACACTCACAAGTTAACTTCTTAAGTAACAAATTTGAAACCTGAAACAATTAAAAAAAAAGCTTGAAAGAACCAATGAGGTGCTTACTCCAAGCCGTAGTACAGGCAACCCCAATCGGCCAATGACCAGAAACAATTCACTCTCACTGAAATGCTATACTGGATTTTGACTACACTACAATGGCCTGGAACATGTGCTCAGACACACGGCCTCTACTAACAAACAACTAGGCCCAAAACACAAGCCTGAATATGGACAATGCAAAACTACCCACACTACTTAGGTAGAAAAAAAACTGCAGAAATGTTTAAACAGATAAAGGATCAAGGAGAATCTAGAGAATGCTTTTAACTGCAAACAAGATAAATAACACACTCCTTATCAGGAAATCAAAACAAACAAATCCAACCATATGCTTAACAATTATAGAAAATTTCTAGTTAATACCTCACACACAGTGAAACCTAGCTAGAAAAGTATATGCAGACAATAAAAGTGCTATAAAAAACTCGTAAAAAATAAGCAAAAAAAAAGGATACTTAATGTTATATATCAGAGATTAGTTGGCTCAGAGCCCATCCTCCGATTAGCTCAGTGTGAAATAGCAGAAAGACTCACAAGTTAACTTCTTAAGTAACAAAGTTGAAGCCTGAAACAACTTTAAAATAAAAGCTTGAAAGAACCATTGAGGTGCTTAGTCCAAGCCATAGTCCAGACAGCCCCAAGCAGCCAATGACCACAAACAATTCATTCTCATTGAAATGCTATACTGCCTTTGGCTATACTACAATGGCCAGGAACATGTGCTCAAACACATAGCCTCTACTAACAAACAACTAGGCCGAAAACACAAGCCTGAATATGGACAATGCTACATTACCCACACTACTTAGGTAGAAAAAAACTGCAGAAATATTTAAAGAGATAAAGGATCAAGGAGACTCTAGAGAATGCTTTTAACTGCAAACAAGTTAAATGATACACTCCCTAGCAGGAAACTAGAACAAACAAATCCAACCAGGTGCTTAACAGTTCTAGAAAAGTTCTCGTTAATACCTCACACACAGTGAAACTAGCTAGGAAAGTATATGTAGACAATAAAGGTGCTATAAATAACTCGTAAAAATAAGCAAAAAAAACAAGAGTCAAAAAACAGATAGGGCTCACCACGGCTAATAAAAACTCTTTTATTCCTGCAGTGCAAGTAAGCGCTTTCGCGTTCTCTCAACGCTTCATCAGACTTCAAAACAGTTACATTTCAAAAAAACATTCTTAAATATGGACACCAATACAAAGCACCCAATCAGCATCATCATAGCATCATCACATGTTTAAATCACTTAAAAAATAAAGGCATACATCATAAAATATATCTCTATCATAATAAACATAATGTGCCTTCCTAAAACATAAAAACAAACAAAACATTTCAACAAACACACACATATATATATATATATATATATATATATATATATAAACTATATCAATAAAAATAGCAGAATCAAGGAAATTCAAAAAATCAATGTTTATAAGGATGTGCTGCTAGAAAAGGTGTTAAACTAACCTTCTCATTAAGCCCTCGTCCTCTATATGCCTGTAATCTGATGATCCATCTATTCTCACATTCTTCCGTTTGACTTTGTATATTCCCTAATCTTTTCGTTCTTTTCATTAACTGTAGTACACTGAACTTAAAAGAGTGTGATGTCCCTACACTTAATATGTGTCTAGCTAAGGCATTGTGATCATCCTCCTTGTTGATGGCATATACATGTTCCCTCACGCGTTCCCTGAGACTTCTGTTCGTCTTACCTACATAAAAACACGAACATGCCTGGCAAACAGCCAGATAGACTAAATCTCTTGACTTACAATCAGCATAGAAGTCAAAATTAAAAGAATTTCCTGTATCTGGGTGTATAAAGACATTATTTCCTGACATATATGTGCATTGATGACACCCTCTACAGGAAAATGTACCCTTCCTGTTTGATATAGTCACTCCCTTGTCATTGTCCTCATAACAAAGTAACCTCTTCAGAGATTTCATATTCCTATAACTGAACCTAGGTTTATTGCCTACTATTTCAGAAATAGTATCATCAGTAGTAAGGATACTCCAGTTCTTATTTATAATATCCTTTATCTTCATATTCTTATTGGAATAAGGAATTATAATCCTATTAATAGCTGTATGATGTCCTCTGTTAACTTCAGCGGTATCACAGCCTTGATATCTATATAAATATGGTTTGCCCTTGCCTCTTCTCATTGAGTCGGTATTACTATAGATGTTTTCTACTTCTTTCTCATTATAACCTCTTGCCAAGAGATTGCCGACTAGCATCCCCTGTTTACAATTAAAAACCTCATCTTCTGTAGTCAAACGAGAGACTCGCAGGATCTGGCTCTCTACTATATTACCATAAATATGTTGTGGATGCATGCTACTACGATGTAGAATACCATTCCTCCAACAAGATTTCCTGTATATTTCTGAATGTACCACCCCATTTCTCTTTGATATCTGTACATCTAGGAAATCAATCACATCATTAGAGCATTTATGTTCAAAACTCAAGAAATTTGTCGTACCATTTATATATTCAATGAATTCAGTTAACCCATCCATAGTCTCATCCCATACAAAAAACACATCGTCCACAAAACGCCTGTAGAACTTGATGTTGTTAGCATAGTTCATGTTGGATGTGACATATGTATTCTCCCAGTATGCCAACACAAGGTTGGCATACGAGTTGGTACAAGGAGTGCCCATTGCAACCCCTTTTCTTTGTAGGTAATAGTTGTCATTATACATGAATGCATTATTATTAAGTACCAAATCAAGTAGCATACTGATTTTAATAACCAGATTCCTGTCCACTCCTTTCTCGATAAGGTATAACCTTAGATATTCCATCCCTACATCATTAGGTATGGTAGTAAACAAAGATACCACATCTATTGTGACCAACAACTAATCATCAGTTGTATTGTGTGCAGAAAGATATGCACCATAATCCTCCAAAAACTGTTGTGTATCCTTAAGTATAGTTGTTGTGTCATTAACTATCGGTCTAAGATGTTAAAAAAACAAGATACTTAATGTCATATATCACAGATTAGTTAGCTCAAAGCCCTTCCTCTGATTAGCCCAGTGTGAAATGGCAGAAACACTCACAAGTTAACTTCTTAAGTAACAAAGTTGAAACCTGAAACAACTTTATAAAAGCTTGAAAGACCCAATGAGGTGCTTACTCTAAGCCATAGTCCAGGCAACCCCAATCAGCCAATGACCACAAACAATTCACTTTCACTGAAATGATATACTGGCTTTGGCTATACTACAATGACCAGGAACATATGCTCAGACACATAGGCTCTACTAACAAACAACTAGGCCCAAAACACAAGCTTTAACATGGACCATTCTACACTACCCACACTACTTAGGTAGAAAAAATCTGCTGAAATGTTTAAACAGATAAAGTATCGAGGAGACGCTAGAGAATGCTTTTAACTGCAAACAAGTTAAATGATACATTTCTTAGCAGGACATCAGAACAGACAAATCCAGCCAGCTGCTTAACAATTGTAGAATATTTCTAGTTAATACCTCACACACAATGAAACAAGCTAGAAAAGTATATGCAGGCAATAAAAGTGCTATAAATAACTCATAAAAATAAGCAAAAAAATAGCAGTATACTTAATGTGTTTTACCACAGATTAGTTGGCTCAAAGCCCTTCCTCCAATTAGCTCAGTGTGAAATGACAGAAACACTCACAAGTTAACTTCTTAAGTAACAAAGTTGAAACCTGAAACAACTTTAAAAAAGCTTGAAAGAACCAACGAGGTGCTTACTCCCAGCCATAGAACAGGCAACCCAAATCAGCGAATGACCACAAACAATTCACTCTCACTGAAATGATACAATGGCTTTGGCTATAATTTGATGGCCTGGAACATGTGCTCAGACACAAAGCTTCTACTAACAAGCAACTAGGCCCAAAACACAAGCCTGAATATAGACAATGCTACACTACCCACACTACTATGGTAGAAAAAAACTGCAGAAATGTTTAAACAGATAAAGGATCAAAGAGACTCTAGAGAATGCATTTACCTGCAAACAAGTTAAACGATACACTCCTTAGCAGGAAAGCAGAACAAACAAATCCAACCAGATGCTTAACAATTCTAGAAAATTTCTAGTTAATACCTCACACAGAGTGAAACTAGTTAAAAAAGTATATGCAGACAATAAAAGTGCTATAAATAACAAGTAAAAATAAGCAAAAAACAGGACACTTAATGTTATGTACCACAGATTAGTTGGTTCAAAGCCCTTCCTCCAATTAGCTCAGTGTGAAATAGCAGAAACATTCACAAGTTAACTTCTTAAGTAACAAGGTTGAAACCTGAAACAACTTTAAAAAAGCTTGAAAGAACCAATGAGGTGCTTACTCCAAGACGTAGTCCAGGCAGCCCAATCAGCTAATGTCCTCAAACAATTCACTCTCACTGAAATGATATACTGGCTTTGGCTATACTACGATGGCCAGGAACATGTACTCAGACACACAGCCTCTTCTTACAAGCCACTAGGCCCAAAACACAAGCCTGAATATGGACAATGCTACACTACCCACACTACTTAGGTAGGAAAAAAAAAACTGCTGAAATGTTTAAACAGATAAAGGCTCGAGGAGACTCTAGAGAATGCTTTTAACTGCAAACAAATTAAATGATACATTTCTTAGCAGGAAATCAGTACAAACAAATCCAGCCAGATGCTTAACAATTGTAGAATATTTCTAGTTAATACCTCACACACAGTGAAACATGCTAGAAAAGTATATGCAGACAATAAAAGTGCTATAAATAACTCGTAAAAATAAGCAAAAAAAAACAGTATACTTAATGTTGTTTATCACAGATTAGTTGGCTCAGAGCCCGTCCTCCAATTAGCTCAGTGTGAAATGGCAGAAACACTCACAAGTTAACTTCTTAAGTAAAAAAGTTGAAACCTGAAAGAACTTTATAAAAGCTTGAAAGAACCAACGAGGTGCTTACTCTAAGCCGTAGTCCAGGGAACCCCAGTCAGACAATGACCACAAACAATTCACTCTCACTGAAATGATATACTGGCTTTGGCTATACTACGATGGCCTGGAACATGTGCTCAGACACATAGCGTCTACTAACAAACATCTAGGCCCAAAACACAAGCCTGAATATGAACAATGCTACATTACCCACACTACTTAGGTAGAAAAAAAGTGCAGAAATATTTAAAGAGATAAAGGATCGAGGAGACTCTAGAGAATGCTTTTAACTGCAAACAAGTTAAATGATACATTTCTTAGCAGGAAATCAATACAAACAAATCCAGCCAGATGCTTAACAATTGTAGAATATTTCTAGTTAATACCTCACACGCAGTGAAACTAGCTAGAAAAGTACAAGTAGACAATAAAAGCGCTATAAATAACGCGTAAAAATAAGCAAAAAAACAGGATACTTAATGTTATATATCACAGATTAGTTAGCTCAAAGCCCTTCCTCTGATTAGCTCAGTGTGAAATGACAGAAACACTCACAAGTAAATTTTTTAAGAAACAAAGTTGAAACCTGAAACAACTTTAAAAAAGTTTGAAAGAACCAATGAGGTGCTTACTCCAAGCAATAGTCCAGGCAGCCCAATCAGCCAATGACCACAAACAATTCACTCTCACTGAAATGTTATACTGGCTTTGGCTATACTACAATGGCCAGGAACATGTGCTCAGAAACATAGCCTCTACTAACAAACAACTAGACCCAAAACACAAGCCTGAATATGGACAATGCTACATTACCCACACTACTTAAGTAGAAAAAAACTGCAGAAATGTTTAAAAAGATAAAGGATCAAGGAGACTCTAGAGAATGCATTTAATTGAAACAAGTTAAATGATACACTCCTTAGCAGGAATTCAGAACAAACAAATCCAACCAGATTCTTAACAATTGTAGAAAAATTCTAGTTAATACCTCACACAGAGTGAAACTAGTTAAAAAGTATATGCAGACAATAAAAGTGCTATAAATAACACATAAAAATAAGCAAAAAACAGGATACTTAATGTTACATATAACAGATTAGTTGACTCAAAGCCCTTCCTCCAATTAGCTCAGTGTGAAATAGCAGAAACATTCACATGTTAACTTCTTAAGTAACAAAGTTGAAACCTGAAACAACTTTAATAAAAGCTTGAAAAAACCAATGAGGTGCTTCCTATAAGCCATAGTCCAGGCAATCCAAATTAGCCAATGTCCACAAACAATTCACTCTCTGAAATGATATACTGGTTTTGGCTATAATTCGATGGCCTGGAACATGTGCTCAGACACACAGCCTCTACTAACAAACAACTAGGCCCAACACACAAGCCTGAATATGGACAATGCTACACTACCAACACTACTTAGGTAGAAAAAAACTGCAGGAATCTTTAGACAGATAATGGATCAAAGAGACTCTAGAGAATGCTTTTAACTGCAAACAAGTTAAATGATACACTCCGTAGCAAGAAATCAGAACGAACAAACAAATCCAACCAGATGCTCATCAATTGTAGAAGATTTCTAGTTAATACCTCACACACAGTGAAACTAGCTAGCAAAATATTTGCAGACAATATAAGTGCTATAAATAACTCAGAAAATAAGCAAAAAACAGGATACTTAATGTTGTTTATAACAGATTAGCTGGCTCAGAGCCCTTCCTCCAATTAGCTCAGTTTGAATTGGCAGAAACACTCACAAGTTAACTTCTTAAGTAACAAAGTTGAAACCTGAAAAAACTTTAGAAAACCTTGAAAGAACCAATGAGGTGCTTACTCTAAGACATAGTCCAGGCAACCCCAATCAGGCAATGACCACAAATATTTCATTCTCACTGAAATGCTATACTGGCTTTGGCTATACTACGATGGCCTGGAACATGTGCTCAGACACACAGCCTCTACTAACAAACAACTAGGCCCAAGACACAAGCCTGAATATGGACGATGTTACACTACCCACACTACTTAGGTAGAAACAAAACTGCAGAAATGTTTAAAGAGATAAAGGATCAGAGAGATTCTAGAGAATGCTTTTAACTGCAAACAATTAAATGATATACTCTTTAGCAGAAAATCAGAACAAACAAATCCAAAAAGATGCTTAACAATTGTAGAAAGGCTCTAGTTAATACCTCACACGCAGTGAAACTAGCTAGAAAAGTACAAGTAGACAATAAAAGTGCTATAAATAACTCAGAAAAATAAGCAAAAAAACAGGATACTTAATGTTATACATCACAGATTAGTTAGCTCAAAGCCCTTCCTCTGATTAGCTCAGTGTGAAATGGCAGAAACACTCACAAGTAAATTTTTAAGAAACAAAGTTGAAACCTGAAACAACTTTAAAAAAGTTTGAAAGAACCAATGAGGTGCTTACTCCAAGCAATAGTCCAGGCAGCCCAATCAGCCAATGACCACAAACAATTCACTCTCACTGAAATGTTATACTGGCTTTGGCTATACTACAATGGCCAGGAACATGTGCTCAGAAACATAGCCTCTACTAACAAACAACTAGACCCAAAACACAAGCCTGAATATGGACAATGCTACATTACCCACACTACTTAAGTAGAAAAAAACTGCAGAAATGTTTAAAAAGATAAAGGATCAAGGAGACTCTAGAGAATGCATTTAATTGAAACAAGTTAAATGATACACTCCTTAGCAGGAATTCAGAACAAACAAATCCAACCAGATTCTTAACAATTGTAGAAAAATTCTAGTTAATACCTCACGCACAGCGAAACTGGCTTAAAAAGTATATGCAAACAATAAAAGTGCTATAAATAACATGTAAAAATAAGCAAAAAAAAAAACAGGATACTTAATGTTACATATAACAGATTAGTTGACTCAGAGCCCTTCCTCCAATTAGCTCAGTGTGAAATGGCAGAAACACTCGCAAGTTAACTTCTTAAGTAACAAAGTTGAAACCTGAAACAACTTTAAAAAAGCTTGAAAGAACCAACGAGGTACTTACTATAAGCCATAGTCCAGGCAATCCAAATTAGCCAATGACCACAAACAATTCACTCTCTGAAATGATATACTGGTTTTGGCTATAATTCGATGGCCTGGAACATTTGCTCAGACACAAAGCCTCTACTAACAAGCAACTAGGTTCAAAACACAAGCCTGAATATAGACAATGCTACACTACCTACACTACTTAGGTAGAAAAAAACTGCAGAAATTTTTAAACAGATAAAGGATCAAGGAAACTCTAGAGAATGCATTTAACTGCAAACAAGTTAAATGATACACTCCTTAGCAGGAAATCAGAACAAACAAATCCAACCAGATGCTTAACAATTGTAGAATGTTTCTAGTTAGTACCTCACAGACAGTGAAACAAGCTAGAAAAGTATATGCAGACAATAAAAGTGCTATAAATAACTCGTAAAAATAAGAAAACTAAACAGGATACTTAATGTTATAAATAACAGATTAGCTGGCTCAGAGCCCTTCCTCCAATTAGCTCAGTTTGAAATAGCAGAAACACTCACAAGTTAACTTCTTAAGTAACAAAGTTGAAACCTGAAACAACTTTAAAAAAGCTTGAAAGAACCAACGAGGTGCTTACTCTAAGCCGTAGTCCAGGCAACCCAAATCAGCCAATGACCACAAACAATTCACTCTCACTGAAATGATATACTGGCTTTGGCTATACTACGATGTCCTGGAACATGTGCTCAGACACACAGCCTCTAATAACAAACAACTAGGCGCAAAACACAAGCCTGAATATAGACAATGCTACACTACCCACACTACTTAGGTAGAAAAAAACTGCAGAAATGTTTAAACAGATAAAGGATCAAGTCGACTCTAGAGAATGCTTTTAACCACAAACAAGATAAATGATACACTCCTTAGCAGTAAATCAGATCAAACAAATCCAACCAGATGCTTAACAATTCTAGAAAATTTCTAGTTAATACATCACATAGTGTGAAACTAGCTAGAAAAGTATATGCAGACAATAAAAGTGCTATAAATAACACGTAAAAATAAGCAATAAAACAGGATATTTAATGTTATGTATCACAGATTAGTTGGCTCAAAGCCCTTCCTCCAATTAGCTCAGTGTGAAATGGCAGAAACATTCACAAGTTAATTTTTTATGTAACAAGGTTGAAACCTGAAATAACTTTAAAAACGCTTGAAAGAACCAATGAGGTGATACTCCAAGCCCTAGTCCAGGCAGCCCAATCAGCCAATGACCACAAACAATTCACTCTCACTGAAATGTTATACTGGCTTTGGCTGTACTATGATGGCCAGGAACATGTGCTCAGACGCATAGCCTCTACTAACAAACAACTAGGCCCAAAACACAAGCCTGAATATGGACAATGCTACATTACCCACACTAATTAAGTAGAAAAAAACTACAGAAATGTTTAAAAAGATAAAGGATCAAGGAGACTATAGAGAATGCATTTAAGTGCAAACAAGTTAAATGATACACTCCTTAGCTGGAATTCAGAACAAACAAATCCAACCAGATGCTTAACAATTGTAGAAAAGTTCTAGTTAATACCTCACACACAGTGAAACTGGCTTAAAAAGTATATGCAGACAAAAAAATTGGTATAAATAACATGTAAAAATAAGCAAAAAAACCCCAGGATACTTAATGTTATATATAATAGATTAGTTGGCTCAGAGCCCTTCCTCCAATTAGCTCAGTGTGAAATGGCAGAAACACTCACAAGTTAACTTCTTAAGTAACAAAGTTGAAACCTGAAACAACTTTTAAAAAGCTTGAAAGAACCAACGAGGTACTTACTCTAAGCCATAGTCCAGGCAACCCAAATCAGCCAATGACCACAAACAATTCACTCTCACTGAAATTATATACTGGCTTGGGCTATAACTCAATGGCCTGGAACATGTGCTCAGACACAAAGCCTCTACTAACAAGCAACTATGCCCAAAACACAAGCCTGAATATAGACAATGCTACACTACCCACACTACTTAAGTAGAAAAAAACTGCAGAAATGTTTAAACAGATAAAGAATCAAGGAGACTCTAGACAATACATTTAACTGCAAACAAGTTAAATTATACACTCCTTAGTAGGAAATCAGAAAAAAAACAAATCCAACCAGATGCGTAACAATTGTAGAAAGTTTCTAGTTAGTACCTCGCACACAGTGAATCAAGTTAGAAAAGTATATGCAGACAACAAAAGAGCTATAAATAACTTGTAAAAATAAGCAAAAAAAACAGGATACTTAATGTTATATATAATAGATTAGTTGACTCAGAGCCCTTCCTCTAATTACCTCAGTGTTAAATAGCAGAAACACTCACAAGTTAACTTCATAAGTAACAAAGTTGAAACCTGAAACAACTTTAAAAAAGCTTGAAAGAACCAACGACGTGCTTACTCTAAGCAGTAGTCCGGGCAACCCAAATCAGCCAATGACCACAAACAATTCACTCTCACTGAAATGATATACTGGCTTTGGCTATACTACGATGGCCTAGAATATGTGCTCAGACACACAGCCTCTACTAATAAGCAACTAGGCCCAAAACACAAGCCTGAATATAGACAATGCTACACTACCCACACTACTTAGGTAGAAGAAAACACAGAAATGTTTAAACAGGTAAAGGATCAAGGAGACTCTAGAGAATGCATTTACCTGCAAACAAGTTAAATGATACATTTCTTAGCAGGAAATCAGAACAAACAAATCCAACCAGATGCTTAACAATTCGAGAAAATTTCTAGTTAATACCTCACAAAGAGTGAAACTAGCTAGAAAAGTATATGCAGACAATAAAAGTGCTATAAATAACACGCAGGCTCTAAACTGAGGTTAAAAAACTTCTAGTTTCTGTGTTTCCTTGGTAAACAGTGTCAGGAAAGAAAAAATAGAAAATGATACATGAAATATAGCTAAATTAATTATTTTTATTTGCTAGTCTTTCAAGTATGCCATCACTTTGTTTGGACAAGTGGCAGGATTCTTTACACAGGCAATAATAGAATTTAATTTGTCTTGCAATACAGAATAGACAGGAGTGGTTAAAAAGTCTTACCCTCATCCTAAGGAAGAGGCTTAGCAATTGCATCCTATCTAGGCTACAGCTGCATTATTAATCCTTACCTTACATAACACCACTGAATGCCCTGCATATGAATGAAAAAATAGACAGCTGCATTGTGAATTAAGAGATATATATATCTATGTTCTTAAGTAATTTATGTCCAGGTACAGTCTTCTGCTATCTTATCAGCAAGAGAACCCCAAAGAACAAATATATAAAATTGCATCATAGCTCTTTGCACCAGCTTCCAGATTACACTTAATACTAGATGCAATAGTATATTTAACAAAGATACATTGCGTGATTCCTAAGTGCCTATATATCTAGATCCATTAACTGAAATTAACAAAAATAGAAGGGAATCTAAGTCAAAGTGTTAATTCACAGCTCTGCATTGCAGCAGTTAATTGGTAACATACACACATTTTAGTATCTTTTAGTTTTATGTAGGATCAATCGTAAATGTTGGCAAAAAATTAAAGGGAGCTGGCTTAACATTAGAAGGACTGCTGTCAGCCCAGCAGTGTTCATTTTCAACAGTTGCTATACAAAACAAGGCAATCTAAACGTTACTTTTTGGCATTGTAATTCTGTTGGACTGCTGAACCAATAGTTATAAACTGCTGCTTGCACAGTGTTATCTTGTGCATATTTACGTTCATCTCAGAGTAACCTTTGACCTGTACGTGCAGCTGCAGAAATGAATTTGTCTTGGTTTGTCAGTCCTCAGCTGTTTTCTACTTCTGCATATAAACAGAAAGCTAATGATAATGTGCATGAAAAATAATAATAATTTCACTTGCATTAAAGAAAGCCAAAAAGTGAAAGAACTACTACCCATATTCTGATAATGTAATATGACTGCTACAAATGAAAAAAAAGAATTATTGACTCTATAAATAGTACAGTGGTTAGTGACTAAAAGTACATATACCCAGCAGGGTGGCAAAATAAGGTATGGGGATCCTGAATGGAGAAACAAAAAGACAATACTATAGCTAGTGTGGAGACTGATGCACAAGTATTAGAGCATTACAAGTATTAATTTGATCTTCAGGAAGTGGGGAGAGACATCAGGAAGCTGGAACCTATTAAAGAAAATGTAACAATACAATTAATTATATTTGAAATAGATTGAAAAAAACAGTGGATGCAGTATAACGGCATGGTAAATGAATGAAATATCTGCATAATGAATTAAGTAAATATGAATATGAATATAGTCATTTGTAACATGTATTGATGCAATTACTCTAATTGCATAGATGCATGAATATAGTCATTTGTAACATGCATCTGTGTAATCACAGTAATGCAAAGTCCCATAAAAACTGTGTAGACCAGATTCAGAAAACTTTCCCACATTGCACTTAACAAATTTGCATGACAAATGCCTATGCCCTGGGTGTGTGCAGTTCAGAAACAGATATACACCGCTAGCTAGGAAGGTTGAGCAGCACAGTTGGGTGTGTTTTTTGCTAATTGCTGTATAATGACATGGTAGTGAGCAACATTATTACAGTGAGAAACTTGGGGTATCAAAATTTGGCAAAACAAAATGACAGAGTGATACATAAATGTATAAATGCAGGACAAAGAGGCTGCACCCACTGCATATTTGAACCTAGATGAATCTTTAGGTTCAGACTATGGAAATTGCAAAAGAATGTTAGGGGTTGCCACAGTATTAGTAAATGTGTACCTGCAAGAATCTGTTACTGCTGATAATTTGATGGTGCATGACATTGTCTCCGAAGGTGCTGGGTCATCAAACTATGCTTAATGTGTTATGGTCTCCATAACACTAACATTAAAGACTGGTACCATGTAGATAAGGACACTATGCAAGAAACTGTGAATGTGTCAGCCTTTAACTAAGGTATATTTGGCTTTACAAATATTAGTTAGAGACCTTCCAGTGACCTACTAGGAGCACACTGGGAGACTCTGCCTCAAGAATACTCCATCACTGCCTTAATGCTATGCTTTAGCATGTGGGGATTATATGTGGTACCCAAATACAACAGAGCGGAGAGGCAACACCATGCAGGATTTCTATGATAGAGTCCATTTCCCTGAAGTACTGGGTGCCATAGAGAGTACCCACATTGAAATAAAGGCCCCACATGGTTAACTGAGAAAGAGGTACATGAACAGTAAATAGTGTCACTGAATCAACACCAAGTGGTCTGTAATGCACAGAGTATCATCTAAATTGTGTGTATGTAGACCACCCATGCAGTTATCATGAATCCACATATGGCTCACCAGTGATGAATGACTTTCCCTAGGGGCATCTTTTGGTAATATCAGATATGCCCTGAATCCATGGCTAATGCCACCCATAAGAAATCCAGAAAATCAAACAGTGTAAGTGTGCAGTCATGAACAATCATAATCAAAGAACATAACTGACAGTGTGTGTGGGCTGTTGAAAACATGATTTCACCATCTAGATTCATCTGGTGTTGCCTGCAGTATGACCCTGGCATATTTTCAAAAATAGTGTCAGTGTGTGCAGAGTTACAAAATATCATATTTAGAAGGAAGTTACAGCAGGATGGTCTCATGCAGGAGCAGCAGTCCCTCTACACCAGGTGGTAGAGGCTCAATCAGACTAGGAGTCCGTGGAGGGGTCAGCAGCAGGCAATAATCATGCCAGATGGAGGCATGGACAGAATGCCATGGCACTAGCAAAGAGGCAGAAGCTTGTACAAATTGCAGGACACAGTCATCATCATTTGCAAAGATGGGGAAGGGATAGTGTGTGAGTGTGTGTTAACATAAAAGGCTTTGTGTCAGTGTAGGTTTGTGTGTGTGATGTACTGTGGAGGTGTGGTGCTGTGGGTGTAGGTCTGAAGGGATACAGTGTTAGCATAATTTTAACACTGCAGCTCAATGTAATGGACAGGTCCAGGGTATTCATGGTTGAGGTTTTGCATCCCATGCATGTACCTTCCCAAGAGAGCTGGTTCTGCTAGGAGTTGTACTGGTTGCACCATGAGGGATGTGTGCTACAAAATGGGCATTGACTCCTTTGACTGTAAAAATATTCTCTCCTGGGTGTAAACACCTCCACAACAGATGTAGCTATGGAAGTGCTAGCACTGCTGGAGCATGGTCTAAGTCATCCAAGGCCATGATGTCTACCATCTGTGAAGGTAGTAGTGAACCAGTTTGATGGACAGCACCTAACCCCTGGCAGGTGAGCTTGAGAAGAAATAGCATGTTCCAGTATGTAACTGAATCTACATACGAAACATTCATTCCCATTGGTCATTTTACACACCTTGCATTGGCCTTACCAATTTTGCCATGGCTGTGGTGATACGAGCCTTTGTCTCCAGGATGACTCTGCAGCCAGTGATATATCAATCTCAGGGGGAGAGCAGTAACTGTGTATCCAGTGAGCAGCATTACCCACTTACCTGTGTGTACCTCTCTGCCCATGGGTGATAGGAGCAGAGTCTGACAAGTGTCTACTATGGGATACCACACTTCCTTGACTACTTCTGTTCCCATCAATTTGCACTCCCTGTGTGGTGTTTGTGTGTCTCCTTGGTATACACAGGCATAGAGACTGTGCCTATAGTCTGTCTAGGGGATACAGTGATCCCATTCCCTGCCTTTAACACACACACTCTGTACCCCCTGATTGTGCCAGCTCATCCTGACATCAGTATTAGAGGATGCAGATCCCCCAACATCAGGCAGTGGAAGTCCCACATTATCAGTGCCAGATAAGGATGCCTGGATGCATCTTAAACAGCATTAAGCATGATTTAGATTCCCCCTAACAACACTGTCCAACCTCAGCCTTCTACAGGTTTTGTAACAAGTAAATGGAGAACAGTCATTCCTCTGCATAAGGCAGGACCTTCCACAGACCCAGGTAATTACAGGACTATACATATGACCAGCCTCATGTGCAATATACAAAGCCATGGAAAGACTTATCATGAAATTTATCAGTAAGGACATAGGAAACCTCCAAACTCTGGACCCATCTCAGACTGGATTTGTCAAGAGTAGGTCATGCTTACTCGACTTGGTAGACTTTTTTGAAAAGATCATCAAAGCAATGGGTGATTGTAAAATGGTACACATTGCATACCTCGACTTGGTCAAAGCTTTTGACACAATCCCCTACTCAGGCATAGTAGAGATGCTAAATATACTGGGAGTAAATCTGTATGTCACCTAATGGAATGTCAACTGGTTCTCAGATAGGACACAAGAAATCAAAATAAAGGAAGTTGCCTCTACAAAGAGACCAGTCATCAATAGAGTCCTCTAGGGTGCAATGTGATCTCTCCTGTTTGGCATCAACTTCTCTGAAGTAAAAGTCAATACCAAACAGGTGTCACTGACTAAGTTTGCAGATGACTGAAAGTTAGGAGCAGTCACTGAATCCCCAAATAATTTAGCCATCCTGTAGGAAGGTTTGTCCGAAATAAATTACTGGTAACAAAATCATGGACTGAAACCAAATGCCAAAAATGCATTATTGTATCCTTTAGGAAGTCATCTACCCCAGAGAACTACCACATTGACAATACACCCCTAAGATCTGACACAGTAGTTCAAGATTTGAAAATTTATGTGGACAGTGACCTAGCCTTTGACCAACATGTGTCCATTGTCATAAGAAAGCCCTTCTATATTGCACAGTTGATAAACAAAGAGGTTGTGTCTAGCTCTAGGGAAAATTTGCCCCCCCCCCTTTATTTCGCCCTCATTAGGGCAATCATTGAGTATAATTCCCCTTTTGGCATGCACCTGGACAGACACACATGCAACAACCTGAATGCCAAAAGAGATACTTTATTAAAAGGATACAAGGCCTAAACAATATGTCCTACATGGACTGACTCAAATCCCTGTCACTATATTCTACATCCTACTGACTACTAAGAGGTGATCTGTCTCTGGCATGCAAGGCATCCTGTGACCCAAAACTGATGGATTTACTGAACATCAGCAAGTCAAATGGCATCAGAAATACTCAGACTAGGGATCGAAACCTCTTCATAATATCAACAAAATGGTTTGGATGGGGAAGTTTATCTCACAGAAGATATTGGTGCTCTGGAACAGATTCCCCATCCATATAAACCAAAGCTAATCTCTGTTTTGAAATGCAACTTGGATCTATGGGTGGGAAACAGAAAATTTACCCCAGGATCACCCCCAATATAACTAATAGACAAGGGCAGCTTCTAAATGCTTTATCCTATTAATGGGTCCCCTCAAATTTTCTATGGCATGATCCCAGGTATTCTTACTAGGGGTAATATATAATCACTGACCATGGAAAGGGTAAGGCCAATATCTAGCCAAATGGGATAGATTAATTCAAGTACCAAAAGGTAAACTGGTTGGTTTAAAATGGCCCGCAATGGTAGCTAGCCTAGTACTTACCTATGAACCTATAAAAAATCCCTTGTGAATACATCAAAACACAATATCCTATCTAAATATGACATACTGCCAGAAGTATACATGAATCCAAGGTGTACAAATATTAACATTAAAAAAGTAAATATTTTAATTGCATACCTTACTCAGAAGGCCATGCAGGAAGAATTACTGATATTCCTGGGTATTTTAAATCAGGCAGCTTAAATAATTTGTACAGTGAATTAGAGGTTCAAAGGATTTACAAGTAGTTTGATGCAGAAAGAAGTCTACATAACTGGGGCATCTCCATCATTTTGTCTTGTTGCTCACTGAAGCTCTGCCCCAACATCCAGTATGGGACCACGTGGAGGACTCCTCCATCTCCATGAGAGGTGATTTACTCAATGACCAACTGACCTACCTTCCCATGCAAGGTGTTTCAATTTTAGTACAGCAGCTTGTGTTGTGTCTGTGGCTTTGCAGTGTACTATCTTATAACTACATTTGTGGCCACCAGCCACATTAACATATGCCAAAACATCTTGTCAGGCACAATCCCAGTAGGCCTGGTCAGAAGCATTCAGGCCATCATCAATGGAGTCAGGCAGTCTAGAGCAGTTCTTCATTCTCAGCTTCAGATAACTTTGGTGTATGTGTTACCTTTTCATGAAAATCCATACTGTGTTCCTGTTTCCCTTGTTTTTAGGCATTTGCTCTGTAGGTATAGTAAACAGTGGACTTGACATCCAGTTCATGAGTGACTCTGACAATTTCTTTTGATGCCTGCCTTCCCTTTGTCCATATGGCATTCTGTTTGTATGCCTGACAGTTATATAGCTGCATCTGCACTCTTTAAATAATGTTACTTACGTTTACTGAACAAATGTCCCCCAGAAAAGAATACCCGTTACATTGCAACTGACCAAGGTGATATGACTGTTTTTTTCTCAGGGCTAAAAAGATGTTTGCAAATGACATACATGTGTAATGTATACAACAGGAAACATTTCTTAGTGAAAATGGTACCAAAAGGTCAGCCAGAAAATATTAAACTGTTCTTTGAGTATGCACTGATGGGTGTATCACCCATTATGTTTAGCAATCCTTCAGTCCTACAGCTGACTTACCCTTAAAGTCCCCTTTCACTACACCTTTTAAAACACTTACTGATAGTGGTAAATGTATTTCAAATTATGTCAACAAGTACCAGTAGTGAAGCTAGGTTGGGGCAAGAGAGGCAACTTCCCCAGGTGCAAATTGTTGCAGTGGTGATGTCAGCTGATGCAAATATATCTTTAATGCAAGACCATTTTTTAAAAGCTGATATTACATTTGCAGTCAAACCTGAGTGCTGTAGTGTTCTATGTGTGGTCTAAACTGTAGCAACTGTTTGGTATGTTGCGGCAAGCAGTTTGCTACAGTTTAAAAGTTAAAACATTTCTCTCTGTCTTTCTCTTCACTAAAACCTGAGTGCTTTAGCATTCTTTGTTGGCAGGGTATAAACTGTAGCAAACAGATGCTGCAGTTTATACCCTGCCAACCTGAGTAGTGTAGTGCTCTGTGGTAGCAGGGTATAAACTGTAACAACTGTCTGCTACATTTGTAGAAGCAGTTTGCTCCATTTAAAGAATTTTTTAATTGAAACATGAGCTCCATAGCACTCCAATCAGTTTATTAAAGTTTAAAATAAGAAATTATTTATTTATGTGTTTATTTATTTATTTATTTTTAAATATGTTGAAGGAGGACCGGGGGCATTACACAGAAACAGCACCTGAATGGCTTGGGCAGGAGGGAGGGGGTGTGGTGTGTTATGCATCTTTGTCATTTTTTTTTTGCTCTTCAGCTGAAAAGATGAGTTTAGGGTCATGGATCTAATTGTTTTTTTTGTTTGTTTGCTGTTGGAGGGGTAGTGCAGTGATTCATGGTACCAACACAAGCCACTGGTTAAACCAGCTATTTGTATGACAAGTGCAATAGCAGTTAAAAGCAGCTGTACTTGAAAAAATTTAATTGTAAATAGTAATTCTTATCTTGTACAAGAAAACCTTTACTTTCTTTAATGATTTGTCTCCTGTACAGCTGTTGCAGATTCAGAATTTGCTGCTGCTGTATGAGTTCTTCTGTAGAATAATGAGTCTCAGTGCCTTCCCAAATGATTATTTCATTTAGGTTCAATTGTCTGAGCACTATGATTATGCTAATTGAGGCTAAACTCATTACTGTTTCTGAATCACGCAAATTGTGTGATAAGAAAACCTGCTGATACTCACACTTACCTGTAGTTACTGCCATGCACACACTTAGGTCCCTGCAGGCAGCACTGCACATGCATAGTCCACACCTTGCAGGTAAGTGGAGATCATCATATGGAAATGGAATTTATGTACTGCCTACTTCTTAACAGCAGATACAGGGATACAGGACTGAACCATTATATTAGAGTACTTATATTAGCCTCTCACACTATCTGTCATGCAAATGAGCTGCCTATCAATGCCATTGTTGTGTGACAGGTGGTACATCAGATTTGATTTTGTTCTGAATTTTTTGCCATTCTTCCCTGTAGTTCTTCATATTGAGACATCATGGCCATAGCAGAAAAGGGTAGTGCTCCTTTTATTGTGCAGAGGTGGTGCATGTGTGGAGGAGTCAAAAATCTTTCTCCAACTCCTCTATAAGGATTATAGACAGAGGCTCCTGCAGGAGAGCTATCAAGGGCCCCAGTAAAAGACAGAAGCCTGTAAAACTTTAGTCCAGGTTGTCAGCCATACCGTTGTCATCCTATGCATTTGGGAACTACTATTGTAACATGAGATGATGCTACCTGACTTCCTAGGCTGATAGGAGGAATAATTTAGAAAGCAATCTCAAACTATGTATTGTAAGTAGAACTTCAGTCACATGGAAGCCTGCTGCTTCATGCCATCCACAAATCTTGCACAGTGTTGCTTTTTTCTCCTTAGCCACTGAAGTTATTGCAGGGAATAGACAACTGCAGAAAAAGAGTTTGACATATCAGACAGAGCATGCTTATTTCAAAATGTAAAACTTTTAATATTAAGTATTTATTTAGGTAGTGTAGGTGAAATTTCATACACCATAGCTTTTATACATAACTGTCACTTCTATGCTAACTTCCCATAGTTCAAAGGTAGC
This sequence comes from Protopterus annectens, assembly GCF_019279795.1. Lineage (NCBI taxonomy): Eukaryota > Metazoa > Chordata > Ceratodontiformes > Protopteridae > Protopterus > Protopterus annectens. The sequence goes on along the minus strand of NC_056736.1, from coordinate 80,624,798 downwards.
AGTAGGATAGCTGAATGTTATTAGTGTGTGTGAGGATGCATCCTGACATATTCTTGAATAAGTGGCTCAGGATATTAAGGCTGTGTTTCTACCTTATGATAGTGCTTGTGAGTTCATATCCCACCCCCATATGCATAATGATAATTGAAGTGTCTCCTTCATTAGATCAACAACAGAAATATTTATGTAAAAGCTACAATATTTTTGTTTTATTTATTTTTTTTGTGAGTAGACATTTGTGTCACAAGCAAATTTTGTCAATATACTCATTTGCTTTGCGTTACTTATACTACATGTGAGGAGAATGCATATGTGAATATTATTTTTTCTTTGTATATGTACATCTGCCTCATTAATGTATCTTGGACTGCAGAGCTCTGTTGGTTTGTCCAGGTAGCTAATCACATTAGTCCATTGCCTTTCAGATTGCAGATGATGATGTTTGTGGATTAAGGTCTTCTCACTTTTCTGTATGAACAGCCTGTGCTTGTTGTTTATTCCATTAGATTAAGAGTAATTGAATCATACTAAGACTATATACCAGAATCATTTTTTTCACTGTATTTCTACTTCTCCCTCCCCAACTCTCTTTGTCACTATCCTTATAGGTTCATAGAATAGCACTAGGCTAACTGCCCTTGCTGGCATTTTTAAACTTAGCCAATTAACCTATATGAGAATCAAACCCAGCACCTTGTGTATGTAAGGTAAACACCATAACCATTATGCCAACCTCCTTTCATTACATACATTTATTTTGTTTATTATTTTTTTGTCTCCATTTATTTTACTATTATATGCAGCAGCATCAAGGTCTGCAACCATTCCTCAGCTAAGGACTGACATCCTCACTGCAGGTAACAGCAGCAGTGCTACCACCATAACCACCACCAGAAGCCCCCACAACATCTGGGCTTCAGCCTGCCACAGTCACCACTACACCTCCTGCTCAACCTGTACCACTCACTTCATGTAACCCTGAAAAGGATGCTGGGACTGTTGTACCCGCCAATACAATGTCAGTGGAGATGATACCTTTGTCACCTATTGTCAGCTGACAGACACTGAGGGGAGATAATAGACAGGAGGTTAGATGCCCAAATTGGCCATGTAAAGAACCTCCTTAGGCAACTCAATTAGCTGCATCCCTGTCTGGCAATGTCTCCATCATTTGAGAGGGGGTCCAGTGGTGATAGTGCACTTGTTGGTGAGTAATATCTCTTTGAGAGAGGGCCCAGTCATAACGGTACACATGTTGGTGAGTAATCTCCAACTGAGAGAGGGTCCAGTGGTGATGGTATACTTGCTGGTGAGTAATCTCCCATTGAGAGAGGGCCCAGTGGTGTTGATACACATGTTGATGAGTAATCTCCCAAGTACAGAGGGCCCAGTGGTGACAGTACACTTGTTGGTGAGTAATCTCCCATTGACAGAAGGCCCAGTGGTGACAGAACACTTGTGGTGAGTAATCTTCCATTGAGAGAAGGCCCAGTGGTGATGGTACACATGTTGTGAGTAATCTCCCATTGAGAGAGGGCCCAGTGCTGATGGTACACATTTTGATGAGTAATTTTCCACTGAAGCACAGCTGGCAGGTACTGCAAATGCAGGACCCCATCGTATCCCCATCTAGCTGCTTCCCTACTATTTTGTAAATAAGCACGTCTGTTGGTTGTACAATCCTCCCCACAACATTAATTTCCCTCTATTTGTTTGATATCTCCTTCACCACTGTTTCCCACTCCCTCATTGTGTTACTACACCCCTTGCCAATCTTATCTGTCTCCCCATGCTACCTAGCCTACCATTTCCTTCCTTCCCAAACTTCCTTTTCTTTATGCATTAAAAATTAGGGTAGCTTGCCCACAAAAAAAAAAAAAAAAAATACACTACATTCCTCACCGTTATCCTGTTCATTCCTTAGCTGTTCAACTTATGTTCTATCCTCTGTTTGCCTCTCCTTTTTATCATTTTCCTATACTTCCATTTCTACCCTTTAATCTTGTCAAAAATAGGTAAACATACCTCACTTTTGCCAATTTAAGGCTTCTAAATCACTTCTTCTTCTTGGTACTGTGTGCAAGTTATCACATAGAGCATTGTTGGATGGATAAGGGCAACTGAGAGCACTGCTATTGCTCATTTTATAGCAACAGGCTGGCTGCCATAATTTACACAATCATGCATTACATACAACCACTATCATACATTACTTATATTGGCCTTTTCCACCATCACATACTCAAATGAGCTGACTATCACTGTGCAACAGCTGGCACAGATGAAATCAGAAGTGACTACAAATTTTGAAGCATTTCTCTCTGCAAACTATTGCAATGATAACTATGGCTTTGGGAAAAGAGTTTAGATCCCAAAGACTATCTTTTGAGAAATCCTTGTCTCTTTTATTCTTCTATTCTGCAAACTGCTGCAGTCCAAACAGGTATGTTCTCCATTAGTCTACTTATATCTGAAAACAATAAAAAATAAACCAAAACTGGAAAGACAGGAAGATGTACACAAATGCTTTATTGCATATGAATAATATGATAAGTGATTTTGTCTCCAGAAGTACAGAATAAAACAATAAGTGAGAAGGTCACTGAAAAACGAATCAGTTAAAACAAAATGAAAACTCCAGCAAAGCTAGAACTTCCACTGAGTGACCTCCCACACCTCTTGTATCAGAGGCACATGGGAATATATGCAAATGACCCTTATGAACATCAGGTGTTTCAGCTAATTGGCAATTCTGAATGCCCAAGACTTGTTTCATAATTTTAATGAACAATTTCAAGCCAATAAAGCCAAACCCCACTAACTGTGCATATGCATAACTCGGCCTTCTTATGACCACGTCAGCACAGCACAAGCAGAGTCTTTGACTAAGCATAAGAAAAATAGGGCTGTTATGCCCAGCTGATGTCCTTTATCACTAGGGTCAATGCAAAAATATCCCAAACAACAAATTAAAACAATAAATGAGAAGGTCACTGAAAAACCAAGCAGTAAAAACAAAATGAAAACTCCAGCAAAGCTAGAACTTAAACTGAGTGACCTCCCAAACCTCTTGTATCAGAAGCACATGGGATATATGCAAACAATCCTTATGAACATCAGGTGTTTCAGCTAATTGGCAATTCTGAATGCCCATGACTTGTTTCATCATTTTAATGAAATATTTCAGGCCAATAAAGCCAAACCCCATTAGATACCGATATGCATATTTCGGCCTTCTTATGACCTCATCAGCACAGCACAAGCAGAGTGTTTGACTAAGCATAAGAAAAACAGGGCTGTTATACCCAGCTAATGTCCATTATCATTAGGGTCACGGCAAAAATATCCGAAAACAACAAACTAAAACAATAAGTGAGAAGGTCACTGAAAAAACAAAATAAAAACTCCAGCAAAGCTAGAACTTCCAATGAGTGATCTCCCAAACCTCTTGTATCAGAGGCACATGGGATATATGCAAATGACCCTTATGAACATCAGGTGTTTTAGCTAATTGGCAATTCTGAATGCCCATGACTTGTTTCATCATTTTAATGGAGAATTTCAGGCCAATAAAGCCAAACTCCACTAGCTGTGAATATGCATATTTTGGCCTTGTTATGACCTCATCAGCACAGCACAAGCAGAGCGCTTGACAAAGCATAAGAAACACAGGGCTATTATACCCAGCTGATGTCCATTATCATTAGGGTCACTGCAAAAATATCCCAAACAACAAACTAAAACAATAAGTGTGAAGGTCACTGAAAAACCAATCAGTGAATACAAAATGAAAACTCCAGCAAAGCTAGAACTTCCACTGAATGACCTCTCAAACCTTTTGTATCAGAGGCACATGGGATATACACAAATGACCCTTATGAACATCAGGTGTTTCAGCTAATTGGCGATTCTGAATGCCCATGACTTGTTTTGTAATTTTAATGGACAATTTTAGGCCAATAAAGCCAAACCCCAATAACTGTGGATATGCATATGTCGGCCTTGTTATGACCTCATCAGCACAGCGCAAGCAGAGTGTTTGACTAAGCATAAGAAATACAGGGCTGTCCAGCTGATGCCCATTATCATTGCGGTCACTGCAAAATATCCCAAACAACAAACTAAAACAATAAGTGAGAAGGTCTCTGAAAAACCAATCAGTAAAAACAAAATGAAAACTCCAGCAAAGCTTGAACTTCCACTGAGTGACCTCCCAAAACTCTTGTATCAGAGACATATGGGATATATGCAAATTACCCTTATGAATATCAGGTGTTTCAGCTAACTGGCGATTCTGAATATCATTGACTTGTTTCATTGTTTTAATGGACAATTTCAGGCCAATAAAGCCAAACCCCGCTAGCTATGGATATGCATATTTCAGCCTTGTTATGACCTCGTCAGCACAGCACAAGCAGAGTGTTTGACTAAGCATAAGAAACACAGGGCTGTCCTGCTGATGTCGATTATCATTAGGGTCGCTGCAAAAATATCCCAAACAGCAAACTAAAACAATACGTGAGAAGGTCACTGAAAAACCAATCTGTAAAAACAAAATGAAAACTCCAGCAAAACTAGAACTTCCACTGAGTGACCTCCCAAACCACTTGTATCAGAGGCACATGGGATATATGCAAATGACCCTTATGACCATCAGGTGTTTAAGCTAATTGGCGATTCTGAATGCCATTGACTTGTTTCATTGTTTTAATGGACAATTTCAGGCCAGTAAAGCCAAACCCCACTAGTTGTGGATATGCAGTCAGACTAGGCAGAAACACATCATTAGACTGAATACTCTCAATCTGACACAATACTTAAATGCATTGTAAAAATCATGTGGTGGCAATAAACCACTTTAGAACACAATTACATAATAATTTTTGTTAAAGTTGATTGTGTTCCTCTTTAAACAACTGTTGGTTGTTTTAAACATTTTGTCATTTTAAATAAATGTAGCATATGCTTGCATCTGTAAATGCATATATATTCTTGTTTTTTAGCATATCCTTGTATCTGTAAATATGTTTTGTTCATTTCTTATGTAATCCTATTCACCTAGGCATGCCTGCAAATGGTCCATTGAGATCAGTGTAGCATTCCTGTAAACAAATATAAATAAATAATAAAATGAATAAACAAAAATCATTTGTAATTAGTACTTAATTGAGACTAAAATTCCAATTGGCATTAAATAATATTTGCCATTTGTCCTCCAAATAGTCAAGTTTGTCATCTCTAAACAGTCAAGAATTACACTGCCAAATATAGCTTGAGAAGAGGAGTTTAGATCCCAAAGGTGGTGTTTTGAAGAATCATTACTGTCTCTGTTATTCTTTTAGTCTGCATGCATGTGACACACCATTCCTTTTTGTTTCCCAGAAGAGGCTCTGTCTGATTGCAGCTGTAGGTCAGCATGTAAAGGAACTACTGTTACCATTACAGGTGGAAAATATTGTGGGTTCCAATCACCTAGGGGTTGCAAGTTATTGCTGCTATAATTCTGGAAGTAAATGGCATACAGTTAATGCGTGTTTCCTTAAAAGATTTTCTCTGACTGCTGCAGCAGGTCATTATGTGAATAACGTGCCTTTGACATTACTTGTGATGAAGGTTGTGGGCTCAAGTCCTCTTTGCAGAGCCAAATCCAGCACTAGGCAACCTAGACAGTTTTCTAGGGCTCACTGGCCATGGGGCTGCCACAAAACCTTATTTTTTTCTTTAATTATACAGTCTGCATGTGTTACATTCTTCTTAAAGGATGCATGAAGATTGGTCTGTGTGTGCATTGTACTAAAGACATACACATTTAAACACTGGAGTGAAGTACAGGATTTTTATGGAAAGTTACAGTTCGGTATGAAAGAGAGAAGCAAGCACAGTGTGTGTGTGTGTGTGTGTGTGTGTGTGTGTGTGTGTGTGTGTGTGTGTGTGTGTGTGTGTGTGTGTGTGTGTGTGTGTGTAAAATGCCCCATTAGGTTAACTTATTCAGGCTCAAATCCCATACCTTGAATTACAGGAGACTGGAGCCTGAGTGCTCTGCACTTGCTACCAAACTGTCATTACCAGGTTCATTTTCAAGCACTGTTGAGTTTCAGTGCATTTTCAAAGAAAGTTGAGTTCCAGTGCAATTTCAAGGACTGTTGCATTTTGGTACATTTTCAAGGACTGATGAGTTTCTTTGCATTTTCATTGAATATTGAGTTTCTCTGCGTTTTCAAGGAGTGTTGAGTTTTGGTGCATTTTCAAGGAATGTTGAGTTTCAAAGGAAGAGAAGTTTTACTGTTGTTCATGGTAAGTCTGTTTTCAACATATAACTGTTTTGTTTAGCAAATGGCCATCACTAGTGTTAGCAGCATAGTCACAAGGATGTGGGTTCTACTCCCACACCCTAAAGGTTGAGTGCTAATGTGGTAGTGTCCATTAAGGGGGGAATGGAGGGGAGTGTGTTCCCCTTTAGATGAGATACCTGAACCTGTTACTGGTTTGCCAGCCATTCCCTATTGCAATATTATCAACTTACCATTTTTTTTCTTCAAATGTAACACAGACAATTTATTCTTGTTGTTTGCCAACAGCAACATCTTCATTAGTTATAGATCTCTTTAATGCTGAATAATTCAGATGACTTTAACATCTGTAGAAATTGTGTATATTGACTAATATTTATGGATTGTAATGACAGAGGTATGAGTGGCCTCTTGTGGTTGAAATGTTCTGTAATGGGTAGCTTTGTCATTATTAGTTCATAAATTTTGTTTAGCTGCTTACCAGAAAAATGTTCAAACCTACAAATTTAAAACATACTCTAATAAGTGATACTGTATTATACAGAATATAATTTAATGTAATTAGGATGGTGCATCAAGGAACACATTCATGTATGCATGGTCCTTAAAATGTGCACAAGGTGCCTATTGTTTGAAAACAGCCCAAAAGCAAACTTAACCTGCCATTGACCAGATGCATTTTCTTTGAATGTGCATTTAATTAATCTGAGGTTTCAAGGGCAGAGCAGCTTACTGTTCATGCTAAGTTTGTTTTTGTTGTGACACTGTATTGTTTTGTTTAGGAAATGGCTGCCAGTGTTTGTGCTATAAAATTTGAAATAAAAGTTTTAAATATCTCTTCTCTAAAAGTGTATGTACACTGATAGGTTTGAACAGTGTTTATGGTAACTGGGAAGAAATAACCAATTAATGGAACACAAGAATGGCTGGGGGGAGTGTGGAGAGGAAGAGGAGCCCCTGATCCATTAACTTGCCTAGAGTCCTATTTGACCATCATCTGTCCCTGCCTCTAAGGATGGAATCTTGTTCTCTTTCATTCTGCAAGTGTGGGACACACAGTTGCTGTCTGTTTCCTGGAAGGCTTCATGCTGAGTTCTGCTGTAGCTCAGCATGTAACAGAAGTGTCTTTGCCATTGCAGAGGATAAAGGTTGTGGGTTCACAATCACTTAGGTGCTGTATATGGTTGTCTCTTTCATTCTGCGAGTGTGTGGCACACAATTATTATGTGTCTACTTGAAGGCTTCTCTCTGACTGCTACTGAAGCTCAGCATGTAAATGAAGTGCCTTTGACATCATAGTTAATGAAAACTGTAGGTTTAAGCTACCTTATTGTTTGTATATTGCCACATCATTGTTACTGTGGGGTGGTTGATTCATGATGTTTGCATTATAATACAGGTAAAGTGATATGATTATGATGATGATGTCCCTGCATTTTTTCACTATTTTTTTATATTTTTCTCAACTGCACCCATTTTCTCACTATCCTTTCCATACTATATATTTAATATATCCATATTTATTTTGTCTGTCTGCAGTTATTTTACATTTGTATGCAACAGTATCAGCAACCAGACAAGTACCCCTGTAACCATCCAGGTGTGACACCCAATCATTGGTGGCTAATACACCACCAGCAGCAACAACACATCCAGTGCTGTTTCTAGCTGTCACAGTCACCTCCAGCCACCCTGGCATTACTATTATTGACTACTGTCACAGTCCCTGATTTGGAAGGAGCTGAAATAACACTTGACAGCACAGGTGACACATATATCACTCAGCAGCAGCTGTATGACATGGTAGGGGACATTATTGATGAGTGGCTAGACATTTGAATGTGGCAGTAAAGCACCAACACACAGAATCACACTAATACACACTGTTAAATAAAATCAAGAGATCAATACACAGGAGGTTCAGGTTCAAAAGTTTACTAGTGTACACCAGGAGGCAAAAAACGTACAAGTACAGAATTTTGTCTGACATGAAACAGGAAGTACAACATTTTTATAGTTTCTTACATTCAAGTTGTGCCCACCTTACTGACATGGTCAGTCACAGGGCATCTACATCACTTTAGCTTACAGTATTCTATTCATTAAATAATGCTGATGCTGTATATTTAAAAAAAAGTTTTCCTCTGGTAACAATACGGCCTTGCTTACCACCTGGTCAGACATAATGTCTTTCTGTAAAGTTACTTCTTCAAGGTTTCAGACTAGTTCGAATACAATAGCAGATTCAGTTTTCTAATACACTTCTTTGTTCCCCTGTAACACTTTCCCAACAGCTGCGTGTTATCTAGTAACACATACACAAGGCCAAATCACCCCAGCAGGAAAGAGCAGAAGATTTCATTATTTCACATATTTAATTTCCTGACCCAGTAGATAATCACTTGTGAAAAGCATAAACATTAAAACTTGCTGAGCTAGCAGCTGCCAGGGTCAGAGGCCAACTTGCTACAAGGCACACTGCAGTTTCAAAAACTTCTTGCAATTACACATGAATTCATCCTTTTTTGTTATATCATTAATAGAATAAAATGCATTACATACTACTTTGCTTTTAAAACTAGTACTTCACATATATTCAAATACATATTTCTTTAACATTTTCCCTCCTATTAATACTTTTTATTCTATTTTGAAGTATGCATAATGTCATTTCGTCTCCTAACCTCTTCCACTAAGGATTTTCAGCTAGGTGAGTCATTTGATCTATACTTCAGAAAAAGTTTCGTCTGAGATCAATTTTTCAATCTCAATATCTTGGTACAAAGTTTCAGTAACAGATACATCAATAAAATCTTTGATTAATCTTTTCATGCAGCGAATTCCACAACAAACACATGCTCCTAATAGGAGTAAACCCACACAAATAGCAATCAGAATATTCATTAGGATGGAACCCCACCCCCCCAAATAGATTCTGGAAGAAGTACATCAGTGGGTTTGGGCCTGGTTCAGTCATGGCTGATACCTGCTGAATTACCTCTAGGTGGTTGTTAATTTCATGCCTGTTGTCCGGAATGTACGCACAGCATTCTTCTTTGATAAGCACGCACGTACCACCTCTCGCCGCTAGGGTGAAGTCAAGAGCCATTCGATTTTGTAGCACAACAGTTCTCATTGCATTCAGTTCATCAGTCACCAGTTCTAGGGCAGAGAAAGTTGCATTACTCATTACTTCGAGAAGTTTCGACAGCTTCTTCAACTCCCAGGTTGATTTGACTGCTCCATATGCTGGGAATATTCCTGCCCAAGATATAACACTGTCACTCAAGTCCATATGAGTCAATTTGCTTTTGTCCTTTATGGTATTATGGTCTTTCCAGCCAGCTTCGATCCATCCTACTGGATTTACAGGTTTCTCAACTGGACCTTCAGGCTTTCGGGCTGCTTCTCTCACGTTTCGTATCTTACCCAAAGGTAATTCTGCAGTATGTCTTATAGCCGGAACCAGATAACCCAAAAAACAACTGCCGGACCAATTCTCAGGTAGCCATTTGTATGCTTTTTTCCCACAAATAAAATAACAATTTTCTACTTTAGTACTAATACGCATTAACCCTGCATGAAACATTTTCTGATCTATAACTGACGATTGTTTAAATAAAACAGGATTCTTGCGAATTTCATTCATGGTTGTTTTCATTGAGTTTAAATATGAGTCATAATTAGTATTGCAAAAGTATTGCCATTACTAGTCTTAATATAACACCAATAAGATGTCGTTATATTACAATTGCTCCAGCCCACCTGGAGAGTATCATTTTTATAGAAACATACAATTCCCTTTTGTGTGACAGGTAAAAATAAAGCTATTTTGTCCTGTGATCTCACAGTCCCTGTGTCAAAAAGCAAATTTTCCCAAGTCTCATTTATCCCCAGAGGGACAACGGACATTAACAGTCCTCCATATGCTGTTGGTATAGCTGTACAAACCCAGCAATTTGAAATGTTCATAGTCTCTGCATAAACGCTTCATGGCTAGGTATGTGTTAAAATTTGGATGCCAGTCTATAGATGTTTCGTCATGTCTTCCCACTTTTACTTGTGTGGTTGAGTGTAGAAAAAACCACAACAAGAGGAAAATTGTCACAATTATAGTTAATAAATGTATACTCAACAAAATGATTATGCAACATCTCTGGGGTTGATCTGCATTGCTATTCGCTTTATTCTTGGCCATTTTGCCCTTGTTGTATATCAGTCACAAAGTTTTTATCAAGTTAAAAGTTCTTTACCGGTTTGCAGTGTGTCAAATGGACCCAGGACATCCTCTCAGCCACTCTGACTGCAGTAGGCTTTGCCAACAGTACCTGGTACGGTCCTTCCCACGTTGGACTTGCCCAATTCTTCCTCTTCATCACTTTTAGCCACACCCAAGTTCCCGGAGCCAGAACTGCTTCCATCGGTCTGGTCTGTTCTTTATCTGAAAAAGAGTTAAACTGCAAAACAGATTTATTCGTTAACAGTTTCCTCATATAACTAGCTAATGAACTGTCAGCCTCTTGCTCTGCAGGCATGAGAGCTTTCCACTGAGGCACATAATATGCTCTCCCAAAAACCATTTTGAAGGGAGTCAAACCCTTCACATTTGGAACCATTCTCATACTCAGCAGCGCTAAAGGCAAACAGTATATCCAACTCTTATGGGTATCCTCAACTAACTTCCTAAGTTTGTTCTTCAGGACCCCATTGCACCTTTCCACCAGTCCTGCTGACTGTGGGTGGTAGGCACAATGATTTTTCAAGGAGATTCCGAAAAATCTTCCAAGTTGCTGGATGGTCTGGTTAACAAAATGTGTGCCATTGTCACTATAAATCCTTTCCGGTATGCCAAATCTAGGGATTACTTCTTTTATCAGGGCTTTCGCCACTGTTGCTGCATCTGGATTCTTGGTTAGAAAAGCTTCTACCCATTTAGAAAACATATCTACAATGACTAGGCAATATTTTTTCCCTTCACACTTATTCAACTCTATGAAATCCATACAAATAGTATGGAACGGATACGGTGGTATAGGAAAACTTCCTTGTTTAGGTTTAAATGCCCCTTGTGCATGATGCTTGTTACAAGTATGACAAGCTGCACAAAATTTTTTGGTATAATTTGTGAATCCATATGTTTGGAATATTCGGTTTACTAACTGTACCATCCCCCCTGTTGAGACATGGCTCTGCCCATGGCTCAACAAAGCTGCATATCTAAATAAATTAGACGGCAATATCATTTTTTTCTCTTTGGAAATGTACAGTCCATTTTCGAGAATTGCACCTTGTTTTTCCTATTTTTGTTGTAATGCTTTTGTAGTAAGCATCTGCATTGTTTTCAACATGTCTAAATCTAAAATCTCAGAGGGTTGTAATTCCTCATTTAAAAGTAAAGTTTCTGAGTCTGAGGCCACTTGCTTTGCAGCTGCATCAGCTCTCGCATTGCCTTTCGAAATCCTATCCTGTTGTTTTGTATGAGCTACACATTTGCAAATAGCTACTTTAGTAGGTAACTGGATAGATTCTAATAATTCCAAAATAAATTGCGCATGATTAATTGGTTTTCCACTAGATGTTATCATTCCCCTATTTTTCCATTGTTGCGCAAATACATGTACTGTAGAGAAAGCATACTGACTGTCAGTATATATGTTTACACATTTGTCTTTTGCTAAAGTACATGCTCGTGTTAAAGCTATCAATTCTGCTGCTTGTGCAGACAAGTTATGTGGTAAGGGTTGGGCTTCTAAAATTTCAGTGTCTGTAACTACTGCATACCCCACTAGATTCTTCCCTGTAGGGCCCCTTCTGCATGAGCCGTCCATGTAATATGTCACCTCGGCATTATCCAAGGGCATATCTGTGAGATATTGTCTAGGCAAGGTTAACTGTTCAATTTTCTGCAGGCAGCTGTGCGGTGTGCCATCCGCAGGAGTTGGGAGTAATGTTGATGGATTTAATGTCGTACATCGTTCAATTGTCATATGAGGTTGGCTCAGCAGTATAGTCATACATGAAAGATGTCTAGCAGGAGAAAGATATGCTACTTTTTCTTGCAGTAAAATTATTGCGACTGCATGAGGCACTCTCAATGTGAGAGGGTGGAATAATACCACTGAGGCCGAGGCCTGTACTGCCATTGCAGCTGCAACCACTGCTTGTACACAGTGAGGCAAATATCGCGCCACTGGGTCTAACTGTGATAAATAATAGGCTATGGGGCGTTGCTTATCCCCATGTTGTTGCGTCAGCACTGACGTCATATATCCTTGCTTGCAATCTATGGTCTGAAAGAACCGTTTGTGATAATTTGGGAGTCCTAAAACTAATGAAGAAGCTATCAACTGCTTCAATTTGCAGAAAGCCATTTCTGCTTCGGGTGTCCATTGTAATATATCTTGTGCTGCCATTGGTGTTTTATATATCAAGTCAGTTAGTGGAGCAGACTCCAAAGCATAGTTTGGCATCCAACTCTGACAAAAATTAGTTGTCCCCAAGAAGGACATCATTTCCTTCTTGGTTGCTGGTTTGGGTGCTTGTAAAATTGCTGTCTTTCTATCCTCGTCTAATATCCTACCTTCATTGGATATCACATATCCTAGGTATCTAACTTGCTTTTTCCGGAGTTGTAACTTACTTTTGTTCACTTTGTGTCCTTGTGCTGCTAAGAATTTCAATAGCGCTATAGTATCTTCCCTGCATTGCTGCTGGGTGTGGGCTGCTAGCAATATGTCATCTACGTAAAGTAGAATTTGACTACCTCCTGGTGGGGTAAACCCTGCCAGGTTGCTAGCCATTTCTTGTGCAAATATTGTTGGGCTCTCACAATATCCCTGTGGTAGTCGAGTATAGGTATACCTTTTACCCTGAAATGTAAATGCAAACCAGTACTGACTATAAGGATGTATAGGTATTGAAAAGAAAGCATTACTGATAACTACCACAGAGAAATATTTCTGCTGGGGCTTTAAGTCATTTAACAAAGTATGTGGGTCTGGCACCATGGGTGCTCTGGGTATCACTGCATTGTTTACAGCTTGTAAATCTTGAACCATCCGCCATTCCCCATTTGCTTTTTTAACAGGAAATAGGGGTGTATTACATGGTGAATCAGGAGATTCTACCAGTACTCCTTCTCTGAGTAATGCTGCTATTATAGACTTGATTCCTATTTCTGCATCTTTCCTCAAAGGGTATTATCTTTTCTGTGGCCTAAATGCTGACTTTGGTGTAATTGTAAGTGGTCCTGCTGTTCGAATAAGTCCTACGTCTAACTTGCCTGTTGACCAAAGAGTCGTTGGTATCTCACATAAGGCTTTCTCTTCTTCTTCTAGTAAAAATGCTAATCAGCTGTCCTCGCTAGATTGCAAGTGTACAGCGGGGTGCGTCTGCGTCAACCAATTCAACTTTTGTTTCTGTATTCCCTGTTCTGACAATTCTAAGTCAGTCTGTTTCCCCCATCTTGTTACCTTCTCTCCTAAGTCTGCCCATTTTACGTTTTTTTTTTGATCAAGCTGACATGTGGCAATCGATTTGATCTATATAATGCAAGGAATTCTTGAGGTAATGAACAGCTAACTACACTGTTCCCCTCAGTATCCCAATACAAAGTACGTAATACTAATCTAGTTGCACGATTTTTGAACAATCCTTGCTTATATTCTCTATCAGGTCCTGGCGTATTACAGTAGTATAGAGTACAGTGTAACAAATGCTGTCGATCAGTGTCAAGGGAGGGGGCTTTACTGATGGCTACGTTCATCAGTTCCCCGGTTACTGCCCCTGGACCAGTCGTAACTAGGTCCTGGCTGTACCAATAAAAAGTTTCACCCTCCGATCGCACCACAAAAGTATCCATTTGTCTCTGTGCCTCCATACCCTGCACAGTCGGAACTACTGCTATGCCAAATATCTGCATAAGGTCCCTACCCAATAGGTTCACTGGACATTTTGCAGAAACAACAATCTTATTTCTTTGAGTCATACCTGAAACAGGGTCAGTTATTGCTATATCATGGGAAAGTGGTTCCCTGTATAGCTGTCCATTCGCAGCTTTCACTAATATATAATCAGGTGATTCAGAATGATCTGGTAGCTTGGAGGGGTGTATCAGGGTCCGTGATGCTCCTGAGTCACACAGGAATTTGACTTCCCTTCCCTCCACCAGAAGTGTAACTTCCAGTTTCGTGTCTGCTAAGTAGAGCTCTAGGCTCAATAATGCTAAATCCAGAATTTCACTTTCTTCATCCTCCATATCTACTTGCACTTCCTCTATTTCTTCTATCACATTTACATTTGTCCTCTGTTTATTAACTTCTCCTGATGATTTCTGACTTCTGCATGATGTATCTTCACTATCATATAGTCAGTCCTCATCTCCCTTGTCTTCTGTGATTACCTTTTTATTCTGTTTACAATCCCTCGCTAGATGTCCCTTCTTCCCGCACTTAAAGCATTCACCTCTCTTTTTCCTTTCCTCAAAATCTTCTGACCGTTTGTCAGACTGTTTATTTCCCTGGGCAATTTTCTTTCCCTTTTTGCCTGACTGTAACACAAATACTTCAGCTTCGTCTTCAGCAGTGAAGACTTGCGCCTTCTTTTTCTTCTTGCTATTAAAATGTCTTTCAGCATGCCTAGCATATTCAAGTAAGGCTTGTAGCCTACCTGTTCGATGGTCTATCATATGCTTCGTAATGAAGCTACTGATAGGTGCAATGCAACCTTTTAAAAATGCATTTTTCAATTGTTGTTCATACGGGGAATCATTTACTTGATTTTCAGGAACTGTCATACCGCTATGGTTATTAAAACATTCCAATAATCTAGCATAGTACCCATCTACTGTCTCATTTTCCTGTTGTATGCATTGGTTAATGCAAGTCCAGTCTGCTCTAGGCTTCCATTTCTCAGAGATTCGGTCTGTAAGACCTTTCACTCTATTGTCTAGTTCTGCTTCACTATGTGGGAGTGGTTTAAGCTCTGCATTACGAGGATTCCAGGTGCCACAAATCATGTGCCAATCTGGACCTATAATTTGCCTTACTACTTTCTCTACTTCTTCCCCATTCAAGTGGTAACTCAACCTCATGCCTTGCAAATCTTCTAAAAATTTTGTAAAATTAACTTTCAGATGGGGAATTCCCTCAGTAGCTTTCCGGATATCCTCCGGTGTCCATGGTCTGTATACTAAAAGAGTTGGGTCCTGCCCTGCCTGTCCTGCCTGAGGATTTGGGACCTCTATAAGCGGACACATTTATTCCTCATTCTCATCCTGTAGGTTTCTCTCTATTTGATACGATTCTGCGTCCCCATGTATTTTACGTGCTCGGGACCTAGTTTCAATAGTATCTCTAACAAATGGTTGTGGTCTCGCTGAGACCTCAGGATAACGCGGAGGCGGACCAGCCTGTCCACTCACTTCATATCCTGAAAAAGGCAATGGAGGGGGCAGGGGAGGAGGAGCAGTTGCTATTATTATGTTATTATCTTCTTTGTCTAAAAATAATGCTTTTGAATTTTTAGTCTTCTGCTCCCTACGGTTTGCTTCCTCAATCCACCTGCGTGCCTGAGGAATGCCTAAATGGCGTTGCTTATTTGCCTGACCTCCCGCATCGGATTTAAGTTGCTTAAGGAGTTTAACCAGTGAAATTTTATCTAATTTACCATCGAATTCATATTTATTAGCCCACTTCGTATAATACCTAACATTATCAGAACGTTGTGATTGCATATATTTTGCGTCTTCGGTTAGGGGCGGATCTCGCAATGTTTTAGTGCACTGATTTCCCATGTTAAAAGAAAATGTTACGTAACCCTTCTTATCACGTGGTACCAAAATTTCAGTTCCTTTTCACAGTTTATCTAGAATAACTGCCTACCTTATTCTGTTACCCTGATCTATGACCAAATACACAGTAATTCCTTTTGTCCCTGATCTGCATAACAAATCTTGACAACAATATTTACTGTAACCTAGTCCCTGATCTAAAACAGAAAAAAGGCAAAAGTCTTCCTACCTGAGCCTCCGGTATTGAGCCATCCAGGATCCGCTCTTCGGCCACAGATCAGAAAGTGGCCAGCCTCTTTAAACGACAATTCAGTTGGAGGTCTTTTCACCCAAGAAGAACCGTTTCGGTAACTTCTCCTGCACAGTATTCGACCACCGGTAGACTCTGATCTGCAGCTTTCTGAGGGATTTCTGGTCTGAAGGACCAAACTGTTAAATAGAATCAAGAGATCAGTACACAGGAGGTTCAGGTTCAAAAGTTTATTAGTGTACACCAGGAGGCAAAAAACGTACAAGTACAGAATTTTGTCTGACATGAAACAGGAAGTACACAATTTTTTATAGTTTCTTACATTCAAGTTGTGCCCACCTTACTGACGTGGTCAGTCACAGGGCATCTACATCACTTTAGCTTACAGTATTCTATTCATTAAATAATGCTGATGCTGTATATTTAAAAAAGTTTTCCTCTGGTAACAATACGGCCTTGCTTACCACCTGGTCAGACATAATGTCTTTCTGTAAAGTTACTTCTTCAAGGTTTCAGACTAGTTCGAATACAATAGCAGATTCAGTCTTCTAATACACTTCTTTGTTCCCCTGTAACACTTTCCCAACAGCTGCGTGTTATCTAGTAACACATACACAAGGCCAAATCATCCCAGCAGGAAAGAGCAGAAGATTTCATTATTTCACATATTTAATTTCCTGACCCAGCAGATAATCACTTGTGAAAAGCATAAACATTAAAACTTGCTGAGCTAGCAGCTGCCAGGGTCAGAGGCCAACTTGCTACAAGGCACACTGCAGTTTCAAAATCTTCTTGCAATTACACATGAATTCATCCTTTTGTTATATCATTAATAGAATAAAATGCATTACATACTACTTTGCTTTTAAAACTAGTACTTCACATATATTCAAATACATATTTCTCTAACACACCTAAAGCTAGATTAGTTTCACCAAAGCAGAAGCTACCATGTCTTAAGAATGTAGAAAAATGACATTCTAGTGGAAGCCCATGTGAACATAAAGGAAGTATGCAGAATCTACAAAACAGGCACTATAAATGAACTAGGAAACCTAGTTGTTTGAGACAGTAACTCTTTGGGTGCTACCACAACAGGCTGCACAATCTTCAGGTGTAGTTTTATCTCTGTGTAAGCTTCTTTACTACAGAAAAAGATTTTATATGAAATTCTCCACATTCTTTTCTTAGAATCAGTAAATAATTGGGTCTATATTAGAAGACCGAAGATCCATTTGAGTGAGTCTAAAAAGAGCGACACATATTGAGCAAACTACGGAAATGGTGAACATCCAAAAACCACGAATTTCGAAATGTCGATTTGTCATGGTTGGCCCGTCTGCGGTATAGCACCATAAGGTAAGTGTGTGATAGTTACGGACCTTAGGGTTAGGGTGCGGGTTAAGATAAGTGCATAGATAGTGATGTATGTAAGGTTTAGTGTAGGGTTAGAAGTAGGGTTTGGTTAGTGTATGTATGTGATTTATTTATTATGTTTGGGTAGGTAGTATGTAGTGGGCGGTGGGGTTGGCCGACTATGATGATTCGAGATTTTAAATTTTCCGGTTTAGGAGGTTCGGCGTATTTGCGGTTCGAGCTATATGTGTTGCTGTTGTAGTATTCGCTCAAAAGGGTTTTCGGGTTTATAATATAGACTCAAATAATCAGTGCTGTAAATGAATTGTGCTGAGTTTTATTCTGTTTTTAGTCAGTAGTTCTCAAAAAAACATCAAGATAAACTATGTAAAGGGAGAGTAAATTCTAATACAACTCAGCTGCAATGTAACGTTTAGCAGAGGCTAATGAATCCAAGCAAGCAATCAGAAAAAAGTATGCTCATATTTTCAAAACTGTAAGAGCAGGAAATTAAATAAATCTTAACAGCTTAATGAAAAAAATCATTTCAATATTTTATAACTGGACAGGGTATATTCTTCTTCTGGATTAATCTATAGGTCTCATTATTGTGCACCTCATAACAGCAAGCAACAGCAACAATCACAGTCAGTCCCAGGTGAATCTACTGGACACAAAGCAACACGATCAGTACAATATAAACCTCTTAGTTAAAAGGATGTCATTCTGGTCAGTACTTAGATACATTTGACATGCTTTTGAGAACACTTACAGGGTACCTCTTTTTTCTAACAGAAGATTAAGCGTACATGAACAAAATTGTTGCTATGATTTGTGACAGGACATGCAATTATTATTTGTTGCTAACTAATTATTGATGTAACCCAATATGTGTTAATGGTACACGACAGATTACATTAATATACTCAACATGCTGATGTGATAGTAAACATATTTGGCCCAGAAATACATCCATTAAAACAATCAAAGTAATACACACGGGAATTCTGATGTAATTTCAGAGTGTAAAATGAATTGTAAAATAGATAGTGCTCAAGCCAAGATACAAATGTGAAAATCGCCTTTCTTGCAGTAACAGCTATACTGCTTTCACTGTTTTTAAATAACACTGCTGTTAGGCACTTAAGAAGTAACAGTGCAGTTGTACTGAAGTTGGTATCTTACATGCTTAGATTTTTCCTATGATTCTGTTACCGTCACATATTACTGGCAAGCAGACAACTGTGGAAAGATTAAAAGAATTTGTAAGCTTGGAGTATAACGACTGATACCATAATTTATAATCATGAGTATTTAAATCACAGCATTACACCAAGATAGTCATATGGAAGAACAACAGTAATGTGGTAGGAATACAAAATATGCATTCTAGGAGGGATAGCACATGCAAAATTACTTACCAGAGGTGAAAATATGACAACAGTTGTTCTATTAGCAGCTGTTGACTGTTAGAATACCAGCCATTTGTCATTACATGACAGCAGTTACTCACAGCCAACTGTGCAAGATAAAAGCATTCAGGCAGTAAAAGTGGGTTGTATTTAAACCACAGGTATGCAAGTCAGATATTGATTTTACAACATGTTCACTGTGTTCACTTAAACAAACCAGACAAATCTGATACAGCAAAAATATGCAGGCCAAATGGTAGCAAAACTAAGTAAATAATTAAATCTTGGGAGACGTAGTCCATCTAAAAGCCCTTTCTTATAGCTGAGATAGGTAAACAAATTTAACTTAAAGTAAGCTGTAATGCCTCATTATTACATAGCTCCAGGTGGTGGCCTGGTTGTGTTCTGCTCTGTTAGTGTCATTAGTAAGGGGCTCTGAAAGACAAGTTATCTTTTCATGTTTGGTTTGCAGTCATTATATTCAAAAGAATATAACAAGCTATCATATACCAGTCAGCGGTTATCTGCAAACTGGTGATGTATCCATTCAGTTATGTGTAAATAAAATACCTGCATGGAAGGCTTTATTTGTAAAATGCCAGGAAATTTTGTCCAAGGAATTCAGCAGTAAACCATCTATATGTAATAGTGAATGGAATGAATTCATCACCAATGCCATGAATTGCCTGGAATAAAACATCTGCTATTTCAGCTTAACATTAAAACTACTCATTTATTTTCAAATTATACAAAACATGGAAATAATTAGATGCAATATGCAAGTGGTAAAATACGGGATAAAAATATATGTGTGTGTGTGTGTGTGTGTGTGTGTGTGTGTGTGTGTGTGTGTGTGTGTGTGTGTGTTTAACTTTTTTAAAATGAACTACAATCAAAACACAGATGGTAGATGCTCACATTTCAGAAATCTACTTAGTGAAAAAACAAATCACTGAAAAAAATATTGCAAAAGGAAAACAAACATTTTCCTTTGTAATCAGTTAACCAAAACCCTACTACTAAATTTAGATTATTTTTCTGAATTGTGGCAAGTGTCATGGTAATGAGTGATAACCCTAACCATAACCCTGCCCTGCCCCTATCCCCACCCCTACATTTTACCTTAGAAGAACCCCTTCTGTCACACTAGCACTGCACAAGACACTCAGGCACTCTCAGCACATAACCGCAACCCTCAAGCACAAAACTCAGTCTAGCCCCTTCTCTAGGCCTTAATCAGATTGTACACCACAGGCACTCATGCTAACACAAAACCACCCCTAATGCTGAAACTTTTGACATATACCGATGTCACTAAAATCCCCTAAAATCACAACCCATACTTGATCCTCTTTCTATTGACATCTGCAACACTCAGTAATGAATAGTCTCAAATTTTTTCCAATCACTTCAGTCTGTCAGTGAAATAATTTGACACAGTGAGGTATAGCCATATACCTATCTATCTATATGCGTGTGTGTGTGTATATATACATATATATATATATATATATATATATATATATATATATATATATATATATATATATATACACACACACACACACACACACACACACACACACACACACACACACACATATATATATATATATATATATACATATACACACACACACACATACAAACACGTGTGTGTGTGTGTGTGTGTGTGTGTGTGTGTGTGTGTGTGTGTGTGTGTGTGTGTGTGTGTGTGTGTGTGTGTGTGTGTGTGTGTGTGTGTGTGTATACATGCAAAGAGTCAATAAGTATAGGTCAACAACACTGTCAATGTGATGTTTTGTTGGAGTTCGATGTGCGGTAATTACTTTGGCTGTGTGGTTGAGTAGATGTTTTGCTCAAGTGTGTGTGATGTTGGAAGGTGGATGTTCTGTTGGGTAAAGTAAGTGATTTGCAATGCTGAAAGCATCTGATTTCCAAAACTTTTGACAGAGTGCATGTAAGTGTCATTGGGGTTAGAGTAAGAATTACATCAGGGGATAGTGTTTTGCTTGTGAATGATTAACATGTATGTGAAAATGTTTGCTGTTATCACCTAGTAAATCTTGCATATCATATTTATTCCTCTAAAGCATCACCTCTTGTCAAAAAAGGCAGACACATTAACACCCTACACTTAGACTGAAATGTCAAAGTCACAGTCATACTTGTATTGCAAACCTGATCTTTGTATTTTATGCCACATGTTATTGCTATAATGGAACTAAGAACTTTTTATTACAGCACATGTGACATTACTTCCTATGCTGCATATTGCAGCATGTTCTTAAGTCACATATGACATATGTGGTTCTAATTGGCATTTATATATCTATATATATATATATATATATATATATATATATATATATATATATATATATTTATATATATATATATATATATATATATATATATATATATATAGATATATATATATATATATATATATATATATA